>NC_092469.1:1482500-1700000 GCF_047495875.1 Pithys albifrons albifrons | reverse complement strand
CTGGAGAAGTTGCTGAGTTTGACACAACCAGTACCTTTCCCCTTCACCACACCAAGCCCAAACAGGCTCCTGGTTCTGCTGGTGGGAGCAGGCACCAACTCCTTGTGTAGGTGTTGTGTGGGACCAGTGTTGGAGCGTGACAGTGGGTTAGTCCTGTCCCAGGGGTGTGAACCTGGAACAAATCAGCTGCTTCAGAGGGTTCACTCATCTCTTCATTGTCCTCACAGGCTCCTGCACTTGGTGAGCAAAAGGAAAATGCTCTCTAAGGTTCTTGTTGGTTTAAAAAACCAAACCAAAAGCAAACCCACTCCACCTCCCCTGTATTTTCCAAGGACTTTTAGTAATTTAGTTATTTAGCCTCAGGAGTGCACATGCTCATTCACCTTTGTTCAGGCTGAAATTCTGGCACTGTCACAGCAGTAGAATCCTGTTGAGATCAGGTAGACAGAGATGATCTAGCAAAGCATAGAGTTAGTGCCAAAGATTTAAAAAAATAGCAAAGGCAAGGAGCATGGAAATTAAAGAGCTGTGCCTTAAATTACTGCTGAAACTGGTCAGTGAGGGCTTGTTATGACATTGACAAACACTTTTTTCATTTTCAAATGCAAAGTCTGAGAGTCTTAATGAGTGTGTTTTATCTTGAAGATCAGTGGCCAGTCCACTTTCCAAGGTGCTCTATTTCTTCCACCTTTTCATTTACTTTTCTCGCAGAGATTGCACCTTGTCATTGACCAAATATGTATCTTTTGGAGCAGAGTGCATTAATATGCTGTAACAGTCTACTTTAAACTACGGAGTGTACCTTGTATGCCTGTGCTAGTTAATCCAAAACAAAGATTAAGTAAGGGGTTTGTATATAAGGGGGAAGCTGAATGTGAAATTAAAATGTAAATCAAAAAGTAATTGGCTTTTTGTGCATAGTTTAGATAAGATTTACTTTTGAAGAATGACTTTGTGTTTTAACACAGCAGGCCAGACACCATGTGGCACACTTGCACTTAATAATGGCAACCAATCTAGGCCATAAATATTGCAAACGATGCCATTTGAATGAGGAGCCCTATGAACCATAATAAAAACTCCTGTGATTAATTCTAAAACTGCTCTGTTCATATTAGACCTGCAGTGGCCTCCCTGATGAGATCAATACAGCGTAGCAGAGTGATTCTAATAGAAGTGTTATTATCTTTTAATCTCCAGGAGAATGCCAGCTTTGAGAATTCTTCAGCATTCTGGCTGCTTATTTTCTTGGAGCAACCTTGAAGGCAGTTGGTTTCTGAAATGAAGATACATTAGAGCATTTTCAAGGATTTCTCAGTAATGCAACATGGTCACTGTTTGTGGAGCCAGCAGCTAAAAGGTACATTTGTATGCTGAGACTTACAATTGGTCACAATGACCTTCGCTGTCAGCCTCTATTTTCTCAGCAGACAAATGCCTTCGGTGAATGAAGAGTAAAGGACAAGGATGGGAGTGGGACGGAGCAGGGCACCACTTGCCAGGCAGCCACCATCCTCCTCCTCCTCCTCCTCCTCCTCCCTGGGCTGAGCTGTGTGGGCTGTGCTGAGCTGGGACAGTTCTGTGTGGGAGCTGCAGGCTGTGCTGGCTGGACTTGAGTCTGAAACACATTTCCATGAGCAGTGGAAATGAAATCTTAGCCCTCAATAGCTACAATCCCAGGATGGGCCAGGCTGGGAGGGACCACAGTGGCTCATCTGGTTCCACCTCCTGCTCCAGCAGGGTCATTCCACAGCAGGTGGAATAAGATTGTGTCCAGAGGGGTCTCCAGAGGAGACTCCACCCCCTCTCTGGGCAGCCTGTTCAGTGCTCAATCACTGCCCAGCAAAGAAGTTCTTCCTCCTGTCCAGGTGGCACTTGCTGGGCATCAGTTCCTGCCCGTTCCTCTTGTGCCATTGCTGGGCCCCCGAGCAGAGCCTGGTCCGTGCTCTGCCCCCTCCCTGCAGGCACTGCCACCCACGGGGAGGTCCCTGCCAGGCTCTGCTCTGGAGACTGCCCAGCTCCAGCTCCCTCAGCCTTTGCTGCTCCCAGAGCTGCTCCAGGCCCTTCAGCACCTGCACAGCCTGCACTGGCCCCGCTGCAGGATCTCCATGGCCCTGCTGTGTGAGGAGCCAGAGCTGGGCACAGCCCAGATGTGCTGCCAGGGTTGGGCACAGGGGCAGCATCCCCTCCTGACCTGCTGCCAGTGCTCTCCCTGATGCCCCCCAGGACCCCTTTGCCTTCCTTGCCCCCAGGACACATGTCTGGTAAGTCTGTAATGATGCTTTGTAATTGTCAAACATCCAAAGACAACGAAAGGCAGAAGGGTTTTGGCTCTGATGTTTGCTGCCTTTAAACACAAAATAACAGCAGAACATTGTTTAGTTTGTAATTTAAGTTTTGCAAGATAAGGTTAAATGTCCATTAGCCACTCCTAAGGTTTTTCAGATGTGGGGAGCAGTGTCACTGGCCTGGTACTGAGCCCTTTGTGGAGCAGATCTGCCTGAGCAGGTTCTGCGAGGTTGCTACAGGTTGTTTGCAGCACTCCCAAATTCCCACAGCTCTTATGGAATATGCAGCCTGCTGGAGAGGGATGGGCACAGGGCTGAAGGGATGGAGAAGGGCATTCTTTGATGCTTATTTGTGCTCTTGGAATAGAGATGTAGTGTCACTTAATTTGAAGTATCTGGGTTATGAACATGTTTTCTACTGGAGTCTTCAACAAATGGTAAAAACACAGTAGAAATGAAGCTATTCAGTGTGATAAAGGGCATGTGAAGGCTGGCTCTGTGTTGCTGTGGAAGCTGACAGTGATGCTGTCTGCAGGCACTGCCTAAAGAGGTGCACAGAGATACTCTTCCATGGAGCCCCTGATAAGTCAGAAAGGGAAAAATGTTGTCAATAATTATACATTGCTTCCATTTCAGACTTGTAACCAATTTAATAATTAAGGGTGGAGATCAAGATATTTGGGGCTTTGCTGCAGTTTTTTTAATTAGTTTGTTTTTTTTGTTGTTGTTGTTGTTGTTTTGGGGTTTTTTTGTTTTTTTTTTTTAAGTTTCCGATTACACTAAGTGTCTTTCCCACACATTTCCTTGTTTGCACAACTGGCTTTAGGTGCTTGGAGTTGCTGGGTCTGAGGCTGGCACACAGAACTGTGGCTCCTTGCAGACACACACCAGGACAGCTCTGTTTCAGTGCTGTGCTCTCGGGTTTTCATTGGAGGGTGCCTGGAGAGCCTTCTCCTCATGCACAGAGCTTTGTCACGGGAGGGATGGTTTGGGTGTCTCACCTTGGGGCACAAATTGCTGTGAGTTCTCCCTTTGGGAGCACTGGAGGAGCTGCCTTGCTTTGTGTACCTGTCACAGTTTAAGGACCTTGTCTGTCATACCTGTGAAGGGCTGAAATTTCCCTAAATTATTGTTAAGTGGGATTTCATTCTGTAGTCCATTTGGGGACATATCATTGGGGCAGAGCAAACTTCTTTTGTTTTAAGCAACAAAAAGGCACTGGGAAATTGTGGTCCTGCTGAAGGGCTCTACTGAAAATATTGACACTGTTTTTTCATCTTTTCTTTTGGCAAATGAGAGTTAATGCCATTGTGGAAAAAGGAGGTCATGGCAGATGAGCTCCTCAGCCATGGAGTTCATAAACTGTCCATGGCTTAAATTTCTGCTGTCCAGGCTTTACTTTCTTTCTGTTTTACAAAAATAGGAAGTTTCAAAGGCTGTGCTCTTCTTTTCTCTTTCAGGAAATAAAAAAGGGAAAAAAGCTCTCTGGCAGATACTGTTAATGATGTTAAATGTCTTTGCAAATGTAATCCTCATCTTAGTTTTGTTCTCATTTAACTGATTTAGGAAGGCATAACAAACCAAAAAGGTTACTTTCATGGCCTTAACTTTGCCTAATAGCTGAGGTGGGGTGTGTGTTTCTCTTGTAATGTTTCTCTGTGCATGTTACTTGTACTTCACGAAGAACGATTCTTCTGCTTGTGAATTGTAATTCATATTCATGCTCTTTCCTTGTGTCTTAATTTTAATCAGTGTTAATTAAAATATATTTTCTTCATGCTCCTTTTCTTAATCTTAACCTACTAATACTCCTACAGGCTCTTAAACTATAGGAAGTCCTTTGGAAAACATGTGTTTTGCAGCCATAGAATTTTTCTGAAAATTGCGATGAAATTGTTCTTTGCCTTCTGTGGCACACCTGGTGAGTGGAGGAGCTGCACAGTGTCCCTGGGAAACTCAGCTGGGCCAGGCCTGGGCTCAGGACTGGAGGCAAACAAACACCCTCCTGTCTGAGGCCACTTGAAAGGAATGGGGCTTAATTAAAGAACAGTGTAATTTGCACAGAACTATCTGGCAGAATTTCATAGAGTGCAGATCAGAATTCCTAAATAATTTTCATCAGGTAGAAGACCAGAGTTATTCCTCTCAGTCTGTTACTGGGGCCATTGTGCTCTTGTCTTACATGAATTTTAAGAGTTTTAGCTAGTATGAGGTTTAGGAGCTCTGTTCTGTTAAACAGAATACCCAGGTTATTTCCCACCTTAGGAGGAGTCCTTTCTCAAAATAATTTTTCATTGTAATTAAACAGGGAATTGTGTAGAATATGTAGCAGTTGGGCTCATATTTGAACCTGCATCTTAATTCTTGACCTATAGACCAAATCCCAGGAATTACTTTTCCAGAACAATTCAGAAGGATAAGAAGAAACATTTTTGTTCTCAGGTGGTGTGCTGGTTTAAAGGTGAACCAGCAGGGGAAATGAACCCACCACGAGAGAGATTATAAGTCAGAGCTAAAATTTAATAATAATATTACAATAACAACACTGACACACAAGGGAAATTGCTTTCAACTCACAAAAACCCCAGCAGTATAACCCAGTGTCCTGGGGCACAAACCCAAGGGGGTTTGTTTGCCCTTGTCCTGAGACCCCTGTGGTTCCCCCAGTCCAGAGCAAAAGGAAAAGAAAAACCTGTTGGTGCAGGCGAGGGCTGTGGTCTGGGCGAGAGCGGGGATCTCCTCCTGTCGAGGTCCTGCTGCTCCTCTGGATCTGACGAGAAGTTCCCAAGGTCTTCTTACCCACCACTTATGTACCCTCAGGGAGCACCCAGTCCCTCCCCCTGGGCGGGGACTCACACAATGGGTGATTAACTCTGGGAGCCAGGGGGTGTTGAACTGTTGATGGCCCATTGGCAGCTCCGCCCCCCTCAGGCTGGGTGTGAAGGTGATAATGGCTCCCTGGGCAGCTGCTGCTAATGGTCCATTGTCCTTGGGGAATGAATAGAGGGGGTAGAATACACAGCTTTGATCACCCCCACACAGGGTTAGCTGGTCCTCCCTGCTGAACTAGGACAGGTGGTTCATAGAGCACCTACAGCAACTCAGAATACTTCTTCCATGTCATATGTCTGCTATGAATTCCCTTTTTCCCTCTTCCGAGTTAGCTGTTACATTTCTAAGTCTTGGCTTTCTTGGAACTGTGCTGGAAGTTCCATCCTGGAGCTGTGCTGGAGGGTACACACCTAAAGCTTTACATTCTGGAAGTGCTCCTGATCATACACACTGGAAAAAAATTAACATATTCTTTTTAAATCAAGTTCTGATGGCTGGTTAATCCTAATATTTCAAGAAGCCCTTAGAAATGGGGATCACATATATCAACAGGAGACTCATCCTTGCAAAACTCTGAATTCCCAATAGGATGTGAATAGAAATTGGACTATTGAGCACCTTCATGTATTTTTACATAGAAACATATTTACACACAGATATTTAAGAGTATTAAGGTCTTAGGGATTGATATGTGCTTGTAGGAATTTATGCTGGGCAGATTCAACTTGTATCAAGTGCTCCTTTCCACTCTAATATTGCACATTGAATGGCAGTCGTGTTGCTGACCAAAACACAGTTTGCTTATATTCCATTCCTTATTTATAATCCATGAATCTAGATATTTTTTAAATTAAAACAATTGCTTCAAGTGTTGTTCCTCTAATTTTTAAACCATATGCATCATAAACATATGTTTTATATATATTTATATATTTATATATATTTTTATGTATACATACGTGTATATACGTGTGTGTGTGTATATATATATATGAAATATATATTTATATTGGTGGTAAAAAAACCTTCTTAATGAGCACAGGATGCAAAGCACAGCCATTTGCTTGGCTTTTTTCTGCTTTCCTATTCCCCCCTACCCTTTATTTTTGCCACTGTGTATCATTCTTCTCTGTATAACACCCTTTCATAAGATCACTTTGAGTTCTTCACAGATTATCACACTCTGAATTCCAAAATGAAAGTTACAGTCATGATCTGTGTGTGGGACAGAAGGAAGAAATTAGCTCAGACATTATTGCTAAAGAGATCTGAAGTCATTGAAGATATTGACATAATTCAGTTCTTTCTGAGGCTGAATATAAGAAAGCAAAACTGTTCTCAGTTAATGGTCTGGGTGGGTGCAGAGATTAAACCCTTTCGTTTAAACTTGAGCAAAACTGACTTTAAAGCTGTGAAACAGAGCTTGTAAAAAATGCAGATGGATTTCCATTTAGAGTGTCTATCAAAAACCAACAGCTAAAAATTAGGAAATTCCAATTTATATCTATTTTCTTAATTATTATTGTTGTTGTGGCTGGTTTTTTCCTCACAATTTCAAACTCCATCCCTCCAGTCTTCTTTTCTGCTTAATTTTGCCAGCAGTCAGTCATTCTAGAATTAAGTGTATTGTGAGGTTTACTTAGACAATGATAATAAAATCCCTGCCTCTGTGTATGGTTTCCAAACATGATGCATGAACCCTGTAGAGAAATGTTGGTTTGTTGTTTAGCTGTCCTTTGGGGTTTTTTTCTTGTTACTGGAACATTTTATTAACTTCTGTGAGAAAATAATTCATCCTTGGTAGTTGTCTGTCCATTTAGAAATGTGCAGGGAAACAGGAGCAGTTGTGGGAAAGACCTTCTGGTATTATGGGGGGGAATAAAGAACAGGTCTTATTGGAGGAGATTAAAAGATCTTGGCTTAGTGTAGCAGAATCAAGGCTGAGAGGGGAGGCAGTAAATGTTAGAGAAAGATTATTTAAATAAAAAGATTCTGTGACATCAAGTGGATGTAAATTAAGCATAAATATATTTAGTCTGGAAATTAGAATATGCTTCCATTGCTGTTAGAATAATGTAATTCTGAAATAGCCTTCTCTGCTAATTAAAAACCCCCAACAATATTCCCAATTTACTTATACAGCATTGAAAATTAAAAATGTTAGATATTAAGACATTTTATTACTCATTTAAGTTTGTGCTTTTCCTAGATTGCCAGCACAATTCAAACGGCTCCACAAGAATCCCTGCATTTTGGTGCCTGGTCCTGGGATCTGTGTGACAGTATCCAAAATATGAATGGAGATGATTGGATAAATGAGGAGAGGGGATTCTGCCCTGTATTTAGCACCAAGAAATGAGATACACTTTATTGATGGGATAATCAAGATGTTTATCCACTACTGGTTAAGAAGGATGAAACGAGCTGATAGTGCATGAATGGAATTCAGTGCTGGTTTAAACTCTTAGCACTTTGGTACATGTGCCTCAGAGCAGCCTGGATTGGGAGGTTGTGGCTCAGGGAATCAGAGCAGGAGCCACTGCCTGGAGCTGCTCTCGCCCTTGTCCCACCAGCATCAGTCCCACTGTCTGAGCACGAGGGAGGAATAAGTCACTGTGGCACAAAGGGCTAAGAGGAGTGAGAAACCAAAAACCTTCCTCATTGGAGCTGAAAAGGAAGGGAGAGATCCTGTAGCTTGCAAACCTCTTGTTTATACCCTTCAGAAAGTGTTGGGAGCAAAGGCTGTTTGTTTTTCTGGTTGCTGAAAGCCCAGGTAGCCATTTCCCATGTATTTATTTCCCTGAGTTGCTGCTGCTGCCACACGTTTGCAGCTGCAGTGAAATGCAGGAATGTGCATTCCACGTGTGGATGTGAGTTAAGGGTCGAGCAGTGAGAAATTCAGCTTTTAGTCACAGTGTCTTTTATCAGAGCACAGTTACCATCTAACAACCAGAGCAGCAAGAAGAGCAGAGAAAGTTAAAAGATAAAAATGCACTTATTAATTTTCTGTTAATTACCATGCTGCTTATTCAGCCCATCCCTGGTGGCAGGACCTTACATGTGTGAGTCTCAGGAGCAGCACAGCCCCAGCTGAGCAGCAGCTGCAGGGACAAACAGCACAAGGTGATAGCACTGCCACCCTTGGAAGTGGACTTAGTGCTGCCATTGCCAACAGACATGGTAAAAGGGAAATGAATTTTTGTGTTCACAAGCACAGGAAGGCACAGGCTGTTGTGTCCATGGGAGATTTCAGCTGTCCCAAAATCTGTTGGAAGCATCATAGGCTTGGGTGTAACCCAAGGCAGATGAGGGATGAGCTGAGATGTTCTGCTGAATCTCCTCCTCAAAAACAAGGAAGAACTGGTCAAAGACATTGAAAGCATGGGCATCCTTCCCTGAAAGAAACACAAGACTGGAGTTTTAAATCCTGTGAGACAAAGTCAGAACAAGATCACAAGCCTGGACTTTAGGAAAGAAAATTTTTGGCTTATTCAGGGATCCTCTTGGCAGGCTTAATGGAGACTGCCCTGGAGGGTCAAAGGGACACAGGACAGATGGTTGCTGTTCAGAGACAGCCTCCTCAGGGCACAACTGGGCATTGCAATGTTTAGGAAGTCAAGAAAGTGTGGCAGAAGGTCAGCATGGATGAGTGGGGAGCTCAGACTCGAGGAGAAGGTGCAGGGAAAGTGGAAGCAGTGATGGGCTCCCTGGAGGGACACAGAGGCGTTGTCTCTGCATGCAGGGATGGAATTAGGAAACTCAAAGCTCAGCTGGAGCTGAAAAAAGAGAGCTGTGAATTACAACTGTGATGTCTTACAGAAGTGCATTGACAGCAAAGAAAAGGCTGAAGAAGGTGTGGGGCTGCTGGGGCTGTCCCTGGACATTCTTGCAGCAGGAGGCTGGACTAGGTGGCCTCTGGGGTGTTCCCTCCCTTCTGTGGTTTGGGGTGAAGCTGTAGCCAATCCCTGGAGCTGCTGAGCTCCTTGTGCAAGGAGAGCAGCACTGTGAGGAAAAGGGGTATCACTACATGGAGGGCACTTTTTAATAGAAATTTGAAGCCAGGTTTTGCAGCAAGCAAAGCAAATGAGTTGACTCAGGTCTAAATATGTGCAGTGTGGATGGAAAAAAGTTACTGAATAAGGTTGTAGACATACCATGATGAAGGTCACATACCAAAAGAGAGGAGCTCAGTGCTTTCTGAGCCAGTGAAAGGTTTGTCCTCTAATCTGACACTGCGACCTCCTGCACAGAGGGGCAGGGTCTGGGTTCCCTTCACCTCGAAGGCCTCATTTACCAGCTGTCTGCATGGTACTACTGGATTAACCTTTAAAATTGTTATTTATGCCATAAAAGATACATCAGGGGCCCAGTTTTACCTCCCCACATTTTACACCTGTGCAAACTGGAATGATTTCTTTTTATAGTTACAAAAATCTCAGCTCCTGTGCCAAGATCACAGAAGTCAATGGACATCTTTAATGAGCTCCAGTGTAGTAGGTTCTAAATGGCTGATGTGCAGGGCAGAGAATTTTATTGTGCCTAGTAAAATTAATGTCTTTATTTCAAATGCTCATCTTAGCTGTTTTTTAGGATTTCCTTATTGCTGATTTTTAGTTTCTATCAATATTTTTGACCTGATTGAACCTTTCTAAAATGATGGCTCCACACAGCTGGCTTTTCCCTGGAAAACCTTGCTATTTTTCTTTTACTCAGAAAAAGGCAATATGTCTGTAGAAAATACCAGCATGACTTTCTTTCACATGTGTCAGTTCTGTTCCATTACTCCTGGGATAATGTATTAGTCAGGAGCAAGTTCTCTCCCTGCTCTGCTATTCAACATTTATAAAATCAGAACTTTAAATGACTATAGTGTTTTCCAAAAGCCTTGTTTACTTTGGATCTCTCAATTGCAGGGGATTTTGTGTTTATTCTGAGCTCATTTGCACAACTCAGCCTTCAGAACTGACTCTGGGTTTATGATGCTGCTCAGGAGTGCAGCACCAGGAATTTCACTTGGCCAGACCTGTCACTGTTGTGCTAAATGTTTGCACACTAAAGTTATATGTTGTTGCACTTTATAAGTAGTTATTAGTGAAACAACCAAACATCACACATAATTTTGAAGGTGATGGAAAAAATAATACTGAGATTCACTCCTAGACAAAAGAATTGGTCTCATCAAAATTAAACAAGTTTTTTGTGTGCTGTTAGCAGCTGATACTCAACAAGGTCAGGCATCTTGTCCATGGAAAACAAACACTTTCCACTGGAGTTTGGAGATTGCCATGGAGTTCACATGGAGTTTGGAGTCTATCAGGTGATTCTCTTGAAAGCAGCTTTTTATTTTCCTGAGAATTGAGAAATGGTAATTACAAAGGTATTTTTTAAATTTTATTTTTTAAATGGTGCTGTTGGGAATTTCTTAAGGCTTTTATCCCCCTGATTTGGGGTTCATAATTGCAATTAGAAGAGCAGCAGTGGGATTTCTGCACAGGGCTCTGCCAGCACACTGAGGTGCCGCTGGAAGGAAACTGCTCTGCAGAGACTCTCAGAGCTCCTGCCCCAGTGCCTCACTGAATGTTCTCCTGGAAACATCCTCCAGGACACAGACAAAACAAAGTTTAGCCAAAGAGCTCACTCCAAATATGCTGGGTTTACATCCTGTTAAAGTTCCATGCCCTTGCTGGGGATGTGAAGGGCCTGTGCCATCTATTTGTGATTCCTCTGAAGAGCCTGTAAATTCGGAGTCCTTCACATCAGGGAAAATCCTCCTGTCTGCTGGAGCAGAACTCACACCACTCCTGAGACCTGATAGAACTTAAGGGTATTTTTATTTACTTGATTTAATATTTTGCCTTTTGGGGGATTTTTGGTAGAACACAGAGGGAAACCTCTTTATCCTGGTGAGATAGACTGCTTTTGGTGTAAGATTTTAAAGTCTGCTTCTAAAAAGTGTTGTGAAACTGTTTGTGCTGGTTTAAAGGCGAACCAGCAGGGGAAATGAACCCACCACTAGAGAGATTATAAGTCAGAGCTAAAATTTATTAATAATATTACAATAAATACACTGACAGAAAGGGAAATGGCTTTCAACTCACAAAACCCCAGCAGTGTAACCCAGTGTCCTGGGGCACAAACCCAAGGGGGTTTGTTTGCCCTTGTGCTGAGACCCCTGTGGCTCCCCCAAGTCCAGAGCAAAAGGAAAAGAAAAACCTGTTGGTGCAGGCGAGGGCTGTGGTCTGGGTGAGAGCGGGGATCTCCTCCTGTCAAGGTCCTGCTGCTGCTCTGGATCCGACGAGAGGTTCCCGAGGTCTTCTTACCCACCACTTATGTACCCTCAGGGAGCACCCAGTCCCTCCCCCTGGGCGGGGACTCACACAATGGGTGATTAACTCTGGGAGCCAGGGGGTGTTGAACTGTTGATGGCCCATTGGCAGCCACACCCCCTCAGGCTGGGTGTGAAGGTGATAATGGCTCCCTGGGCAGCTGCTGCTAATGGTCCATTGTCCTTGGGGGCATGAATAGAGG
Source organism: Pithys albifrons albifrons (assembly GCF_047495875.1). Taxonomy (NCBI): domain Eukaryota; kingdom Metazoa; phylum Chordata; class Aves; order Passeriformes; family Thamnophilidae; genus Pithys; species Pithys albifrons. The sequence goes on along the minus strand of NC_092469.1, from coordinate 1,688,352 downwards.
GGGTAGAATACACAGCTTTGATCACCCCCACACAGGGTTAGCTGGTCCCTCCTGCTGAACTAGGACACTATTTAAAGATAAATTCCCATCTGTTCTTCTAGAAAAGCACAATATTTGTAGAAGATGCCATTAAGAGTAATACTGCATAAAATAATTTTGAGTTTTATTCACCTAGAAATTGTTATGGCAATTTACCTTCCTAATGTATTTAGCAGTTGCCCAATCCTTCAGGACTTTTCTACTGTTTTGCTCCTCACTCAGCTGAATGTGCATAAATCTCCACTGATCTGCCATTCCAGATATTTCCAAAAACTAATTGTGAAAATGGGATTTGATTTTGTTATAAAAGAATTTGAGAATTGTTGACTAATCTTCAGCTGCCTTGCAGAATTCTCTGTGCCCCCATGGGAGGTGAGTTGAAGGTGTGGGCTTAGTCCTCAAAACACTCCTGTACATCCCATTCTGGGTTTCTTTCATGTACCAGCCTGATGGAGGAACATCTCTTGCTCACATGGGTGGAGACATTCCCATAGGAAGGATTTAGTGCTGGAGAGAGATATTCTGGCAAATTCAGAGGAACTGAACTGCTGGAGAGCAGCTCTGGGAGAAGGGCCGGGGAGTCCTGGGGGACAACAAGCTGTCCCTGCCCAGCTGAGTGTCCTGGGGGCAAGGAAGGCAAAGGGGTCCTGGGAGGCATCAGGGAGAGCACTGGCAGCAGGTCAGGAGGGGATGCTGCCCCTGTGCCCAACCCTGGGAGCACATCTGGGCTGTGCCCAGCTCTGGCTCCTCACACAGCAGGGCCATGGAGCTCCTGCAGCGGGGCCAGCGCAGGCTGTGCAGGTGCTGAAGGGCCTGGAGCAGCTCTGGGAGCAGCAAAGGCTGAGGGAGCTGGGGCTGGGCAGCCTCCAGAGAAGAGCCTGGCAGGGACCTCCCCATGGCTGGCAGTGCCTGCAGGGAGGGGGCAGAGCACGGACCAGGCTCTGCTCGGGGGCCCAGCAATGGCACAAGAGGAACGGGCAGGAACTGATGCCCAGCAAGTGCCACCTGGACAGGAGGAAGAACTTCTTTGCTGGGACAGTGATTGAGCACAGAACAGGCTGCCCAGAGAGGGGGTGGAGTCTCCTCCCTGGGGATATTCCAGACCCCTCTGGGCACAATCCTGTGCCATGTGCTGTGGGATGGCCCTGCTGGGACAGGGAGGTGGCACCAGATGAGCCACTGTGGTCCCCCCCAGCCTGGCCCATCCTGTGGTCAGGAGCTCTACAGACTCACACCACTAACAAAATAGATTAAGAAGCTTCTAGAAGCTGGATAAACCAAGCCCCAGTTCTCTTGATCAAGTTTTATTCTGTAGGCATAGATGACAAAACATTATGCACAGAATTACATTCTGAACAAAGCTGAAGATTGTAAGCATTTTCCAGTTGGGTATCTCAGCAGTTCTGCTGAATCACAATGAAATCAGAAATTTCTGTTGACAAAATTGATGACTGTGTAGGCTTCAAACGACATTAGAGTCTGATAATGAGTTAGATGTTTAGCAAAATGATATTTAAACTTGAAAGCAGGTGGGATTTTTTGCTATAGATGACTTACTTTCCCAGCAAACAAGAATATTTAAAAAGTCAGCTTGTGATAATGATGAATTTTTCCTGCAAACATGGAAAAGTCTGTTTCAGGAGTTATTTTCTTCATATGAGTGACAGTTTGTAATGTGCTCCTTTTTTGTTTCCCTTGAAGCACATTGTAACTCATATTTGTCCAGCTTAAAAAGGCAGCTCAGCATAAAAACCTATAGATATATTCCCCCTTTTGAAGCTGCCTAAAAAGGAAGCCTGAAGCAGTCATCAAATGAAAAGATGCATGAATTTTAATCCTCTACAAAAGTACACCTTCAAACTTCAAGTGATAATTTAGTTTTACTCAGAGGTCCAGCCAAGCATAGAAAATGAGGTGAGGAAATGTTAAGATAAAGCTTCTGGAAGCTCTTATCCATAAATGTGTGCTCATTTCCTTCTCAGGCTGTTCTTTCTGGGCCACTAATATGGCAAGTAATGTGGCTTACAAGTGATTATGATGATAGTGGCATAAACAAAGGTCTTCTCATGAGATGCAGGGTGAAAATTTAATTCTATTTCTGCTACTACAATGTCTTTGAATGTCTAAACATCAGGATGTGTATGTAGACTGTCACTAGGACATGTCCATGGCTGTCAGCATTCTCCATAGCCTGAACAGGTAGTAACGTCCTTAACAAAGCACTGGTCCCTCTTGGCACCTAAAAAACTCTTCTTTTAAATTTAGGAGTATGGGCTAAAAATCAGTATGGGCTAAAAATCAGGAATGTTCAGCATTCAAAGATGTTGAACAATGAAGGTAATAATGTTGCTTTGGGGTTTTTTTGGCTGTTCTGTTTGCTTCTTTCACATAGATGGAACCTTCAAATGAGACTTAAAAACTGGCCCATATTCAGACATATATAACATAATGTCTTCTCCAGGGATAACCCCTTGTCATGGGGGAGAAGCTTGTGTGCCCTCATGAGGTTGAGAGCTATGCTGGCCGTGGTTTGTGCCTCTGGTAGGGTCTCTCATGCCAGACAGGTCTCAGCTGAAGGGTCAGACAAAGTGTGTCCACGGGCAGGATGGGCTCTCCAGCCCTCTGGCAACCATCCTAGGAGAAGGACAACTCCAACCCCAAACCCGGGCAGATGGAGCTCGCTTAGCCCTGTAAGGCCATCCATCTAAGAGAAGGATACTCTAACCAAACCTACACCCTGAAGTACTCACTGTCTCTGTCTGAGCTCACTTGACCGTGGCAGATGAACCTCAGGAGTAAAGGGTGGGGCCAGTTCTGTGCACGCTGTGCCTCACCTAAACAATCCATTGCACAGGCCTGAAGGGTTCACCCACATTGCAAAGCCCTGTAGCGACAGGTGAGGGTTGAAAACGGCAGGTGATAGGAAGCAGCTGGAAGCCGCAGACCCAACCCTGCATGCAGGCGGGTCAGGATATGGGTCATTAGAGACTTGACCCCGGAGATGACAGTCTCGTGAGGCAGCATCCTGAATGACCAAGCAGCCTTTTCTAGGGACAGCACTGCTTGCTCCACATGGAGAGGGGCCTAGCAAAGGTGGCCTAAACAAAGCTCATCTCCACACCCGTTTGGATGACCGTGCCCAACCGGCATCTTCCATGTGGTCAAACAAAACCAAAGAGATTTCAAAGGCAGACACCTGCCTGCAAAGGTGTGCTCAAACTAACACTCGCATGTTGGAACATCAGAACCATTCTTGATACTGGGGATAGTGGATGTCCTGAGCGTCGTTCTGCTCTAGTTGCCCACGAACTGTCACGGCTCAACATCGACATTGCTGCTCTCAGTGAAGTTCGTATTCATGAGGAAGGGGCAGCCTTAAAGAATATGGTGCTGGCTACGCACTCTACTGATCGGGCAAACCCAAAACCAAAGACACCTTTCAGGAGTTGGCTTCATGATTAAAAACTCCATTGCCTCCAAACTTGAAAATCTGCCAACAGGTCACTCCGATGGCATTATGTCCTTACGCCTCCCACTACACAACAAGCAACATGTTGTTCTTTTTAGCGTATATGCCCCAACTCTACAAGCTGACCCAGCGGAAAAAGACAAATTCTACACAGACCTGAGCCACCTCATCCAAAAGGTTCCTGCAGATGATAAGATCATAATCCTTGGTGACTTCAACGCCAGAGTAGGTAAGAACTCTTGTCTCGGTTTGAGGGGAAAAACCCAAAATGTTTACCCACAAGCAGGGGAGGGGGCCTCCTCCACAATAATCACGCCACTCTTTATCAGATTTAAGAAAAGGAATTTTAATACAAGAAGGATAACTGTTCTTAACTGCTATATATAAACAGACCAGAGCAAACCGCTTCCCCAACACCACAAGAGAAAGAAAAAAAAACAACAACAAAACCCAGCAGGTTTTCCTCCAGGAGGAAAGTTATACTTAAGCAGTGTCAAATGTCACAGTCCGGCTGGCTGCGGAGTGAGTTCCCAGTAGTTCCCAGTCCCTCTCCAGCGAGACAGACGAGTGGTGAGCTCCCAGATGAACTCTGTGTCTTTTGTCCCAGATGAAGGAAAAGGAAAGATGAAAGTGGGGAACCACCACGTGTCCTGCAAAAGCAGCTGCACACCTCTCTCTCCCGGGTCATTGCCCCAGCCGGGGCAGGCAGGCAATGACGGTGCAGGCGGTGGTGAGGCTGGAACAGAGGCCCGGAATCCCAGATGCAGGAACCAGGAGAAACAGCCGCGGTGAGGAGAAAAACAGCGTCTCAGCCAGAAGCCCCAGCAGTGCCAGCAGAGCAGCTTCCCTCCTCGTCAGCCACTGCTCCTGCGTTCCCGCCGAGCTAAGAAAAAAAAGATGTCCCCAAAACAAAAGAGACAAACCTGCCCCCATCCAAGTGATCAGCAGTTAACTACTTCTTTGTTAACTGCTGGCATGGGCAGTTAGTGACAGGGGAGAGAATTTACATAATAATCCCAAACTACAACAACTCTGAAGCCTGGAAAGGAGTCCTGGGCAAGCATGGCGTTGGAAACTGCAACTACAACGGACACCTCCCGCTAGAGTTTTGTGCAGAACAGCAGCTCACCATCACCAACACTATCTTTCAACAGAAAGACAGCCTGAAGACAACCTGGATGCATCCCTGATCCAAGCACTGGCACCTCATTGACTGTATCTTAGTGCAACAGAGAAATGTCAGCAATGTCTGTCATACTCGAGTGATGCCGAGTGCAGAATGTCAAACAGACCATTGCCTTGTGCGCTGCAAACTTAACCTCCACTTCAAGCCCAAACCTAAGAGAGGCGGCATTCCAAGGAGGAGGCTCCAAGTCAGCAATCTTCAAACAGCCACAGTGAGAGACAGCTTCCAGGGAAACCTTCAGACTAGACTGAAAGATAATCCCATAGATCCCTCTCCTGAAGCACTTTGGCAACACATTAAAAATTGCATCCTGCAGACCCTCCTTAGGGTTCTCCTCCAAGAAAAACAAAGACTGGTTTGATGAAAATAATCAACAGACTCAGGAATTGTTGAAGAAGAAGAGAACTGCTCACCAAGCACACCTTGCTCAGCCATCTTGCCATATAAAAAAAGCCGCCTTTCGTCTTGCATGCAGTGGCTCCAACAGAAACTTCGAGACATCCAGAACAAATGGTGGCTCAGCCTAGCAGAGAAGACACAACTATGCGCAGATTTGGGATGACCAAAGATTATTCTATGAGGCCCTGAAAGCAGTGTATGGACCCACACACCAGGTTCAAAGCCCCCTACACAGTGCATATCACAGACAAAACCTCCATCCTGAACCGATGGTCTGAGCACTTTCAGACTCTCTTCAGTGCCAACCGTGTAGTCCAAGGCTCAGCAATTCAGCACATTACACAACAACCAGTGCAACATGAATTGGATGCAGCCCCTACTATGGGAGAGACACTTAAGGCCATACAACAGGTGAAAACTGGCAAGGCAGCTGGGGTTGATGGAATTCTTCCCAAAATCTGGAAGCATGGAGGTCAAGCACTCCATGCCAAATTCCACAAGCTTGTTGTGCGTTGCTGGGAACAAGGGGAACTACCACCAGATGTCCGTGATGCAGTCACCATCACCCTGTACAAGAAGAAAGGAGAAAAATCAGTCTGCTCAAATTACCCAGGTATTACTTTGCTCTCCATTGCTGGTAAAATCCTTGCAAGAATACTTCTGAACAGATTAGTACCCACTATTGCAGAAGATCTTCTACCTGAAAGCCAGTGTGGTTTCAGAGCCAATAGGAGCACCACAGACGTGGTATTAGTTCTCAGACAACTGCAAGAGAATTGTAGGGAACAGAACAAAGGTCTCTATGTAACCTTCATTGATCTCACCAAAGCTTTCGACACTGTGAGCAGAAAAGGCCTGTGGCAGATCTTAGAATGTTTAGGATGTCCCCCCAAGTTCCTCAAAATGATCATCCTGCTACATGAGGATCAGCGTGGACAAGTCAGATCTGGCGATGCACTCTCTGAGCCCTTTCCAATAACCAATGGTGTGAAACAAGGTTGTGTTCTTGCACCAACTCTATTCACAATCTTCTTCAGCATGATGCTCCAAAGAGCCATGGCAGACCTCGATGAAGAAAATGGCATCTCCATCCGATATCGTACCGATGGAAGCCCATTCAACCTAAGGCGACTGAAGGCCCACACCAAGACCCCGAATCACCTTGTCCGTGAGCTGCTTTTTGCTGATGATGCCGCCCTCGTTGCTCACACAGAAGCAGCTCTGCAGCGCTTCACATCCTGCTTTGCAGAGGCTGCTGAGATTTTTGGGCTGGAAGTCAGTCTGAAGAAGACAGAAGTTCTCTACCAACCTGCACCTCAAGAAGTCTTCCATCATCCCCACATCACCATAGGCAATTCAGAGCTTAAGTCAGTCCAGCAGTTCACCTATCTGGGAAGTATCATTTCCTCAGACGGTAAGATTGACAAAGAGACAGACAACAGGCTGGCAAAGGCATACAGAGCCTTTGGAAAACTCCATAAAAGAGTCTGGTCTGATAAACACCTGAAGAAAAGTACAAAGATCAGTGTCTACAGAGCCATTGTACTGTCTACTCTTTTACATGGGTCTGAATCCTGGGTCATCTACCGCCACCATCTGCGGCTCCTCGAACGCTTCCATCAGCGCTGCCTCCGTTCAATCCTAAACATCCACTGGTCTGATTACGTGACCAATGTGTCTGTTCTTGAACAGGCAGGGTCAGCAATATCGAGGCCATGCTGCTGAGAACACAGCTGTGCTGGGCAGGGCACGTCTCCAGGATGGAGGATCACCCACTGCCTCCCAAAGATTGTGCTCTATGGTGAACTCGCCACCGGCTGCCGCAAGAGAGGAGCCCCGAAGAAGAGATAGAAGGACTCCCTGAAACAACACCTCAGCCTTGACCATATTGACTGCCCCAATGGTCCACTCTGGCCTCCAATCAGGATTCGTGGAGATACACCATTCGCAACACTGCTGCTTCCTTGGAGAACACAGGCAGAGTCAGCCTTGAGTCAAAAAAGACAACTCAGAAAGAACCATTCCTCGCCAATATCACCAAAGGAGACTTTCCGCTGTGCCTTTTGTGACTGGATCTGCCTATCCCGTATCTGCTTTTTTAGCCACCAGCAGCTTGCAGCAAGTGTCGGTAGTGCCCTTCCCAAATCTTTGTGCATGAATCCTAGCCATGATGATGATGACATCATGTGAAGGGTTTACCAACTAAACCATGAAAGGGTTGCACTTGGTCTATTTTTTGACACCAGACTGAGGCATCTTCCTGTCAGAACATTTGTTGCCAAGTATCAGCACCAAGTGAATGTGCCCTTGAGGTGCTTGCTGGGCAGTTGTGGCACCAACCAGCAGCTGTTTGGTTGATTTAGGCAGAGCAGATGCAGAGACACCATCATATTATTGCCCTCAGTTTAGAGGATGTTCATCCTGTGCTGCAAACCCACTGGTGCTAGCCAAGCCCACTATTAAAGCCCTTAAAGCCTGCCCATGGCCTTCAGTCTGTGGCACAGAATGTTTCCAGTGGGATGGCATCATGGAAGCAATGCTCCTGGGGCTTTGGAGAGGCCAGGGTGGATGTTGGCCCTCTCTGCTGGCTGCCACAAGTGTCTCTTGGTGCAGAATTGGCCACCAAAGTCCTGCTCTGATTCACCTTCACAAACACAAAACACTCTTGAGTTTCTACTTCAAGTGCTTTGATACTTTGTCTCAAGATCAGTTTTTGTAATTCTTAAAAAATATATTGAGATTTTGGTGACTAAAACGGGAAGAGCTTGCTGATTACCAAAAGTTTGTTTTATTGAGAAGCTCTTGTATAACACAGATCCTCACCTGAAATTAGGAATGCTGGATTTTGGCAAGGCAGGCCAATCCCAAACCAAGTTTGTGAGCAGTGCACTGAGATAACATGTAAGTTTGCCATGAAAAGTCTTCTGAAGGTGATATAAATAATTTTTAAGTGGTATTGACAGGTCTTAAAGATAGAATTTTAATTTTGTGCAACTCAAAACCGAGGGCAAGTCCCAGTGCTTCCTTGGACATTTTTGCTGTTTGATCGAAGTATCAAGAGCATTTCTAAAGTAGAAAAAATGCAAAAGAAGTTGCCTTTGACTTATTTTATGTAAGAAGATGTAATTTTATTTTTATTTATTTTATTTTAGAGATTTCAAGTACTTTTAAAGCATTTATAAGTAGTGTTTTCGTCATTACTGTATTATTACTAAACCCAGAATTTAGTTTTTCTGCTTGAGTACATTTATCAGTCAAATGAATATGTTGAAATGAAGACTGTGAAGGTTGATGGGTTTTTGTGTCAAGTTATATGTATTTTTTCTTGTTCATTGTAATGTGATCTTATTAAAATTTTAGAGTGCAGAGAGTTAAATTACAGTTCTAAAAGCTGAGAGAACTCACAAATCCAAAATCAGAGTCTGTTTACAGTAAACTTACAGTGCTTTTGTTTCCTTTTCGCATCAGGATGGCTGCACATCTCAGAAGGGATTTGCCAGCTACAAATAGGGAAAATATTGTGTTTATTTCTTAATCAAATGTGAAAAATAAAAGCAGCAGGGCTGCAGCTGGAACCTGGGGCTCTACTGATGATTGTGTGAGAGCAACAATCTTTTCCTAGAAATGCCTGGATTTCAGCTTCCTTTGATACCAAAAAGAAATGTAAATGTTGACAAAGATAAAATGATGGATGATTTCATTAATCAAAAGGGACATGGAACTTCCTAGTTTTGTAACGTCTACCCAAATAAAATAATTAAATAATTCTTCCAGTGTGTATAGCAGCTCCTTGCAGTTTGTTGGGATTAGTCCTGAGCTGCTGGAACCTTGGGAGAATTGGAGTGCACATAGCCCTTTCCATGGAAACGTGAGGCAGGAGAACATGTTTATTGGTGTGAGGACAGTTTTAGCAATGAGGAATGAAAGCAAAACCAGAAATCAGTTTAAGAAAGAGATGAGTTTGATGGGAGGTCACTCTCTTTTGGTTTATGTCTTTGTTTTCTTATCTGTTGACTTGCAAAGAAGGGTTTAGAGGGTCCATTTGCAAAACTTCCCACTGTCCCTGTAATGCCAGGGACAGATTTCGGGAGTTCCTGGCTCCTTGCTCTCCATGTTTCTTCCTGGGTCTTGGAGGAGGAGGAGATCCCAAGTTTTAAAGAGGATATTTAGCAGGGAAGAGTTCTGAATACGAGTCTACAAGTGTGAGGCTGTGAGATCCTGAATGTTGATTGAGTGGAAAAATGTAAAGGTTTTCTGCTTCTCTGTAGTTCGTTGTCAGGAGCAATTTGGTGAACAGGATTCTGGAAACATTTTTAATAGCAATCAGTACCATAAGGTAAAAAGGAAGTGTGTTCCCTGCCAAATAATTGCATTTTGTCCTTTTGCTTTTGGCTGGATGAAATAACCTCTCTGTGGCTGAAAACTTCTTAAACTTTGTAGGGTATATTTTGCCATCTACAGGAGTCCCCAACTCTTCTCACTGGGACCTGCAGTGGAATATAAACTGCTCTATTAGAGCTCCATTGGCAACAGTCTTACTTTTTATTTAGATTTAACCCAGTTTGTAGCTGGCATGTTGAATTTTTAGGGCTTTTTGGTTTGAGGAGAAGGGTTAGAAGTGCAATAGAACTAATAAGTTTTAACATCTTTTGCCAAAAATCTCTAAGTTTTAACTGAAAACAGAAAGCGCTTCAGCTGGTTTTGGTCCAGACTGAATCATGCTCTGTGCAGGAACTCGGAGCAGCTGATTTCTGGGGCAGAATTACCATGGCATTGTCACTCTGGGGATTCAATAAAGGAGACCACTGTGACAAGACAGAAAGCTCTGGGCAACAAGGTGCTCCTAAAATCAGTTTTCAGGTAATTTATGATCACTTTCTGCTTGCAAATATCCAAATTACCAAGTGTACTTGCTCCTGCTGGTAGCTTTGAAAGTGTGTCGAATTATGGCATGACTTTTTCATTCATGCCCAGTGGTATTCAGTTCATAAGAACATAAAGCCAGTACTTCTGTAATATATAGATTATATAACTAAAATTACTTATTCTGAAAATTCAGAATTAGTTGGGGTTTTTTAGGGGGGAGTGTTTTTGAAATACTTTAGGGTGCTGAGCAATCTTCAGAATAAAGGCATTCCCTAATACATGTCCTATATGTATGAAAAACTAAAATTGAGCAGAGGTTTGGTTACCCAAATTATTCTCTGACAAGACACTCCAAGTATTTCAGAAGCTCCGTAGAGTTAGATGGTTTGAGCTTCATTCAGACTAATCCCTTTGGAATAAATTAAATATGTTCTTTATAGTTCTAGTATTGGGACTGATGACTCCTTTTTAGGAGTCTTTTTCCACAAGTAGATATTCTTATTGTCCTTACTAGCAGATTTTGGCTACAAGCAGATCTTCCTGAGCATTGTATTTACTGTCCTCAGCCCTGCCATGATCATTAACCATCAGGGTAAAGCAAAATCTGTGCTCAGTTATGGAGCTACAAACACACACCAAGATGCATCTTTTTTAAACCTATTTTTAAACTTATTTTGTGGTTGCTTGTCTATAGAAGCTCTTCAGCTAAGGGAAAAGAAAATGAGAAAAAATGTATTCTCCAATGTTCTGTGTTTTTTGCATAGAGATGTAAGAGAACTGATGCCACGCCACAGCAAAACTTGGGCTTTGAAGCCCTTCAGTCTTCTGCCTGTTGCTGGTTTTTAATTTTGTGGAGAACAGGAATAAGCAGGATACAGTCTCATAAAATTAAGTTTATGTGGTTGAAGCTTGGTGATACAAATTAAAATACTTTTCTCCTAGTGAGACTAGGATGTCCTTACCTTTTCCCACTGCTTTAAGTCCTAAACAGAGAGGTGAAAGAAAAATTATTAAGCAATAATTCATAGCCTGAGCTCATAATGTATTAAATAGGCAGAGAGACTCCACTGCTGTGCTGCAGACAGGCTGGGAATGGAGGAGTTTGTGCTGGAATGCTGCTCAGAAAGCAGAGCTGTGTCCCTGCCCTACTCCACCTGAAGCACCCTCGGAGCCACCATAGCCTCCTTGTGCTGGTTTAAAGGTAAAATGGCAGGAGAAATGAATCTAGCCCAGGAGAGATTATATATCAGTTACAATTTAATAAAAATATTACAATAAATGAAATGGCACAAAGAGAAATTGAGTTTAACCCACACAACCCAGAAGTATAACCCAGCCTCCCTGGGAACAAACACAATGGTGTTTGTTGGCCCCTGTGCTGAGCCCCACGTGGTCCCCCCAAGTCCAAAGTAAAAATAAGGGAAAAACCTGTTGGTGCAGATGAAGGTCTCAGTCTGGTCAAGAGTGGTGGTTTCCTCCTCTCGAGGTTCTGCTCCTCCTCTGGATCTGACAAAAAGGTCCCTGAAGTCTCCAAACCCCAAAGATTCTCTCCCCTCAGGTCCAGGTTGGAGCACCCAGTCCCTCCCCCAGGGCAGGGAGTTCCACACTGGGGGATCTGACTCTGGGAGTCAGGGGGCATTTTGGAATCGTTGCTGGCCCATGAGCAGAGCTGACCCCTCAGGTGGGTGTGGAGGTGCCAAGGACTCCCTGGAGGGGAGTTCTCCCAGCTCCTCTGCCAGGCTTCTTTCCCAGCCAGCTCCCAGCCTGAGGGGTCAGGTGTGCCCTGGGCAGCTGCTGCAAATGGGCCATTGGGAACAGTTCATGAGAGATTACATAGCAGGTGGAGAATACACAGCTTTGGTCACTCCCACACAGTGATAAACTGGTCTCACTCGCTGAACTAGGACACTCCTGCACAGTTTGTGAAGACACACAAGGCAGGTTTAGGAGAAAGTTTATGGGTTACGTTTCGCAGGCATTTTAAATGTGTGCAATTTTAGTTCCTTCCTAAGAAGCTTCTGCCCCTGGGGCTGTGCAAAGCTCTGCTTTCCCTGCAAGGACCCTGCAATTGAGTCTGTACAGGGCTGTGAATCTCCCTGTGCCAGGGTGGGCTGAGCCAGTCAGTGTTCAAAAATGCTGCCCCTGAGTAAACACCTCGTGTGACTTGTTAGAACACACACTGTGTTCCTCAGTCCTTGTGGATGAGAGTGGTTTCCTGGATGGACTGCAGTCTCATGCCACAGCACATTCAGAGAATTCCCCTCCCACGAGGTGGCAGTGTGAATTTTGATCAACCCCAACATCTGAAATGGCTGTTTGTGACAGAGCAATGAGGATTTTCTGCTGAGTCACAAGCAGGAGGAGGTATTGTGTGTTACTACAGCTATTAAATCTTCAGCAGCATTAGAATCTTAAAACCCCAAACCTCTCAATAGCACTGTTGTCTGGCAAAGAGGTAGACAATGCCCTTCATACCTGTGGGCAAGTTCTGAGAAGTTCATCCTTCTCCTGCCTGAATTAACCAGCTCTTACCTCAACTTTAGGGTGGCTGCCTCGGGTTTCTTCTGGTTTTGCTTTTTTTCTAATTAAGTGTCTTAAACCTGTGTGTCTCTCTCCATGACATTCATGAGTTTGATGTTGGGAAGATGTGGGTTCTAAAAAATTCTGGCATAACTGAGGGGTTGCTGGAAGTGTCTTTTGGTATCTACTGAGGTGTGTGTGATGCTGAGAACAAGCTGTGCTTTAGGGACAAATTCAGTGTTGCTGTAAGAACATGAGGTATGGCCTTTTCACTTCAAAGGATGATTGAGCCCTCGTTTCTATTACTTAATGGTGACTTAAATCCTAAAATACTGGATTTGACTCCTTTCCCAATACAATTTTTCTTGCTAGTGAGACAGACTGATGATAAAAACATAGGACATAGGCAAGAAGGACTAAAAGTGACCACTGGCTTTATAGGGATCCTGAGCTCTGAATGGATGTAGTCCCACTGCTGTGCATTGTGCATCCTTCCAGGAGGAAAACAATGGAATGAAACACTGGCAGCAATACTGCAGGAGTTATTATAGGCTCTAGGGCTGTAACCCTCTGCAAAGTTTCATCACTTTGCAATGAAGCAGAGGTTTGCACTGTGATCTTCTTTTCTAGTTGAGTTGGTTGGTTAAAAGGGTGAAAGAAATCTTGCCTTGCTGCCTCTGAACCATGTTGGGGGTAGCTAATGGAAGGATAGCAGGGATTATCCCAGGCTGATGGTTCCAAAGGGGCTGGAGGCTGGGATATCTCAGGATGCCTCGGGAGACAGAAGCAGGGAAAAAGCAGGAAAACCCATCCCGTACCCACGTGCTGAACTCCCAAAACAGAGTCTGTGCTTGCAAACAGCAGTGACCCTGCATGGGATTTCTGAAGGGCTGTGTGAGGTTCTCCACGAAGATGAACCCAGGCTAAAGAGAAGAGGGTGGCAATCAATAACTAAAATTAAAAACTTGATGGTCTCAGAAAACTAACCATCTAGTTACTGCCTGTCAGTGACACTGATGTTAAGGAAAGGACTATAGAACATGGCAAAATAACCCAGAGACACATTTAACAGTGTTAGTGAAATTTATTTGGAATAAATCAATTATTTAAACAACATCATTTTTATTGAAACTGTTTTGGATAATAAGCTGTTATAAAAAGTTGAAACTCTGGTTTATTAGTTTTGACATAACAGGAAAAGCTGCCTTGGGTGGATGTGTCAGTGTGTGGCTCTGGCTCTGGCCTCACCGCTTTGGCTGGTTTGAGTTATGCCAAGACTTGTGGATCAGGCAGAAATGTGATAACAAAAGGAGGACATTTCCATTAGTGAAATATTAGCCGAATATTCAGCATCAAAAGCTGAGAACTACTCAAGTAACTGCAGAGTCCAGTGTATTCTGCCTTAGAGTTGGGGGATTGTTGGGAGTTATATGAATATTATGAACTCTGCACTTATCCTAGATTATTAATAAAAGGAAATCAATACTTGCATTCTTATTACTGTGTTTGGCAAAACCATTCTGACAAACTTATGACTCTTTTTTTGTTAAATTATTAATTTGTTGCATCCCCAATAAATTATTTAGCTTCTAGAGGGACAGGGGATTTTAAGAGGCATCTCAGCATCTCATGGTGGTGTTCTTTGTTTATTCCCATGGCAGCCTGTTTGCTCTAAAGCAGCTAATTCTCCTGCTTATGAGATGTTTAATGAGGAATTCCCCTGTGTTCTAAAACCCCCCAAATGTTGTGCTTACTCCTCAGCACTAGGGAGGATACTATTATTTTCTGGTTCTGATTTTCTTTCCTCTCAATGTGAGCTGCTAAACTGATTATCCAAATATCAATGATCACAGACTCTGTGGCCGTGCTACAGACCCTGATCTGGTGTGGGTTTGGTGCTCAGGTGAACAAAATCAGCAGCACATACATGCTCCTGGAGGACTTTTGCTGCCATGAACTTGTTCAGTCCTCAGTGTGGTCTGAAGCTATAGCAGAATTCCTGTGATTTCAGTGGAAAACTTCAGCATGGAAACTCGAGAGGATGTTTGCAGAAGCTGTACCTGCAGCGTTGTTTGGCTTAATATAAGTTCCTCTAAGAAGCCCATTTGAAAACCTTAAGTTTCTCATTTATAAGGATGCTTTTCAGGATTAAACTTTTTCTCAGACAGCAGAAGGAGAAACAACCCCTTATATTGTGTATCCAGGTATTAAAAATTGTAACGGAACTTGGGGAGATGAGTTAAGGTTTCAATTTCTCTGTGAATCTACTTACATACTGCAAGGTTGAAGAAGGATCACTGGAGAAACCTTTGTAAAATTACTGTATTATTTTTTTTCATTCTACAAAATCAGGAGTTCCTTAGATGTGTGATTTAGTAAGTTCTATGACTCTCTTTTACCATTCAGGCACACAAAGTATATTATGTTCTATGTGATTATAGAAATATTTCAGCAGAACTAATAAAAAAAAGGCAAAGAAAGGACAAAAACATTGAGAATTTAAAATAAACACAATACTGAAGATATACATTGTTGGTCTAGTTTTAGAAAAGAGGTTTTTATCTTCAGGTGCTCATTGCACTAAGCCTTGTGGGCAGGGCATTGGGGTTCTGTTGTGCCATTTGCCAGCTGTAACAGTCCCACCTGTTGGTGCCAGGGCTGGTAACACCCTCCCTGGAACCTGAGCAGCCCCCACACTCCACTGAAGCTTTCAAATAGTCTTGCTCATTCCTTATCAAGCCAGGATGGAACTGTTCTCTGCAATATTAGTGAAATCCAGAAGTTTCAATGACAGAGCACAGAGAATTCTTACAGCAGGAAGGTTGTAAAGAATTTGGACTGAAATGATGCCATGAGGCAGTTGTGGAAATGAGGATGTTGGAGCATAAAAGAAGAGCTGTTTGTTTGTTTTGGGTTTTTTTTCTGATAGCATTTCTTAGGATTAATGGATCAGTAAAAAATGAAAACTGACAGCAAGAATGTCTCTCTTTATCAAAGCTGACAATTCTGCAGATCCCTGGAAATAATTTTGACCTGGCACTGGAAATCTCTGCCCAGCTCCCTGCTGGTGGACATGGAGCAGAAAGGCTTCCAAAAGGAGCATGCAGGTGATCTTTCCCTTTCACAGACAAGGATAAGATGCATCAAATGAGTTTATTTTTGGAGTTCAAGGTGAATCCTTACTGAACCACAATTATGCTGCTAAATTTAGTAAGTGTGCACTAATAACATCCAGGTTGTCACAAAGGTGAGAGTTTTGTGCTGGGTTGCACAAAGTTCAGTTCTTTAGTGCAAGGAACTGACTGTCTCAGCTGGGGACAAAGGAGGGGAGCACTGTCAGCTCCTGTGAGGATGTGGAATTAGAAAAGATACTTTTCCTGTGGCTTTGATGGGAGAGACGTGGCAGGAGGGTGGAGCAGCAACGGGGGAGAAAAGATGAGCAGAGACAGACAGTGATGCAGCAAAGTGGGACAAGGGGACTGGGGAGATGTGAGTCCTGAGGAAAGGTTTATCAGTTTTGTTCCTGTTTGGAGCTGGATTGGTGTGGCCTCAAACTCTGAAATAAAGGTCCTGCTTGGTGTGCCAGTGGTGTCCAGTTTGCTTTAGCATCATCACTCAAACTGTGACAAAAGCAGGTTTTGGGTTAATAATAAATGTATGATTAATGCTGTCATTTGGGTCATTAACTAATCACCAAAACGTGCTGAGGTGGAGTATTTTCACTGATCATCTTGGGGTCCTGTGTCCCTCCCTCTGAGGTCACTGTTCAAACAGGAGATCAGGGCTGGTGCCTTCAGCTCACCCTCAGTGGTGTCCTGGGCTCTGTGCTTTGAACAAATCACCTTTTGGCTCAGTACAGTATTTTTGCAAAGCAGACCTTTCTCCTTGATTAAATTAACTCTACTTTCATCCTTGTGAAGCTTTCTGTAGTTATTGCTTATGTCAGAGGATTTAGACCTTGGATTACTGTTCCCAAATTGACTGCAATGTCGCAGTTACAAATATCATGTTAACCTGAGTGCCTGGAACAAGGTGGGCACCTCAGCAAGGAGATGGAGCTATATTTAAAGCAGTTTATTACTTAGAGTAGACTGGATTGTATAAGAAACATTTTTATTTTAATACAGTTTTTAAAGGCCTTATTGACAACTGAATTGTACTTTAAAAATATTGACTGAAACACAGTGTAATATAATAAAAGTAGTTCAGTTATGAAAATATCCATTTTGGTATAAACAGGTGCATCTTCTTAGAAAGCTGAAAGGCCAAAATTAGATGTGAAAATAAAATGTTCTATATTTTAGATTGGCTATTGAGACACTGTGACTTGGCCTCAACTGGCTTTAAAAATCCAGCCTGAGAGATTGATGGAGGAAGGAAGAGAGTAGGAGAAGGAAATTTCAGGACCTGCTCTTGTAGGAGGGGGTTTAAGCAGTTTGTAGATAGCAATGTACCCCCTCAAGGCTCAGAGCCATGTGATTAAAAGCACTTTAATTGCCTGAGAAAATCTTTCTTCCAGTCCTTTCACCTGCACTCTGTTAAAGCTTTGCTGCTGGAGCCACTGGGATCTGTCCAAACCTTGAGGCACATCCAGTGATCCCACCACCCCAAGGTTGCAGGGTTTGTGCCTTCCCATTCTCCTTCAGATCAGACTCATCCAGGACTGCAGATAATACTTAGTCCTGCTTTGCTGATGGTTTTAGAGCTTCCCATGTTACAACTAATTTTAGATTATAAAAAAGGTTGTAGTTTTATTTTGAATCATTGGGAATGCTTCTCCCTGGGAGAAAAATCTGCCCTGCCTCCTGTGACAGGTAACACCTCTGCATTTCAAGGTTCTGATAAACAATATTGAATTGCATTAATCTTCAAAAATTTACTATTGTTAATCTAAATGCTATTGAAGTTATATATATATAATCTGTAAGGAACTTGATTTGTGCTAAGATGAATCGTGAAAAAAACCAAACTAACAAAAGACCCAAGCAGAAAAAGCCACACAAACCTCAAAAAAATCCTTCAAAAAACCAAATCAACCTCCTCCCCCCTCCCCCTTCCCCCCCTTCCCCCCAAACCACAAGACAAACCCAAAAAATCTGTATTTGATTGCACTGGTCAAAGCCCCTTTGCAATGTGGGGTGGACTGGGCTGGTTCCAGTTCCTGAGTGCTGGGGCTGCAGCAAAGCTTTGCTGAAACATGAATCGTTTCCCATTCTTCTGCTTCTTTGTCATGGTGGGCCAAACACATTATACATTATGATTTATGAGTAATAATGTTAATTGCAAGCTCTGTGTAATTGGTGTGGTTCAAATATCTGCTGTTAATTGTCATCTGCTATCAGAGTTCTGACTTTTCTGAACAGCCATAGAATTTGATTTTTAATTACTAACTTTCTGCTGCCATAAATGTCCACAAGTGATTTAGGAAACACAGAATGCCATTCCAGCTCTTGACAGCACTTTTTTTTTCATGCAAGTCCTTCAGCTGTCTGGGGAAAATAACTCCTGTAAAACCAAAGCAGCACTATTGAAATATGACAGTTACAATTGCACTGCAGTTTCTGTAAAAGGGGTTTCTTTATTCTGCCCAAATCTTGCATTAAGAATGGGATAGTGATGCCAAAACATAATTAATTAGGAAATACATGTTTCTTGACTTTTAACTGATTGCTGTGTCACAAAGAAACCAGTAGGTCTGAGAATTCACAAATTTCCTGAGTGATATGTAATTGAGGAGGGGTGGGGTTGTTTGTGGTGGGGGGTCTGGCTGGTTTGGGTTTTTTTTGTAATTAAATTTAAGTGAATCATCATTTGGCAAAGCCAACGGATCGCTGTCAGTGGCAGTTTAGGGTCACTGGGGGCAAAGAGGGCTGCAGTTTGCAGCTTTAAGGGCACATAAGCCCTGGCTGCATTCCACAGTTGCACTGGTGAAGTGCAAGCCACAGTAAAACCTCCCTGTTGCAGCATCAGTACGGCATGAGAGTTGGTTACCCAAGTTTGTATTTGTATCCAAACCTGCAATCCATCTGCAGCACCATGATAAAAATGAAACCAAGCTGTTCAACAGCAAAATACTCAGCATAGATTAGAAAAAGCAAAGGTTTAGACTTTCAACTTCCTGGAAAGGTGACCAGTAGTTTATTCTGTATGGAGCTTTGCTTCAGGGGTGGGTGTGTGGGTGTGTGTGGGTGTGTAATAACTGCATTGAATTGAGATCATTATCATCAATGAGATGTTTGGTCTGTCTGAGTGGACACATTTGAGGCGTAGCAGAATCTTCACATGTCTTGGGCTTGTTCTGTGTGTGCTCATCTGGAGAACTGCAGACTTTCTACCATGGCAACTGGGACAGACCTGGATCTCTGAGACCTTTATTCTGCTCTTTGCAATGTCCTCAAAACCACACCCTGTTCATGAGTGGAGAACCAACTTTTTCACTTCTTGTGCTGGTAAGTTTGAAGCTGCCCCTTGGTGTTTCAGGGACTTTATGGATCAATGTGATGGTAATGGGATATTCCAGATGTTGAAGATATTTGTAATATGGTTATTTTGGAAAAACAGAGTTTGCAGATAAATTGGGTATTCCAAAGTCTGGTATTGAAAAGGTGTGAATGCTGCTGAGGAAGCAGATGTGCCTCTGTGAATGGGTGAATCTGATGTGTTTATACATCATATAAACATGGCATTAAAGAGTTGTCTTGCTGATATGCGGCCTTATTAGCTGCAAAATGGGCTCAGTAGGAATCTTTCCACTGGACCAGAGTGAGTGCTGCTGCTCTGATTTATGTTTGCTGTGTCCTGCTGGCTGTCCTTGCACATTCCTCCCTGGGCAGAACGGGCAGAGCTCGGGGTGGCAATGGAGAGAAGCAGGAATCAATGGGAAGCAGTTCCCATGCCCTGAGCTCTTGAAGCTTCACATCTTTTCCTCCCAAGGCAAGACTCCTGTTCATTCAAAGTCTTTCATAACTCCCTAAGCCAGGTTAAATCTGCAGGAATAATCACTTTCTTTCTAAAAAAATATTATTTTCTGTTCCCAAATGCATACTGTCATAACTATTTTTGTGCTTATAATCTGCTTCTTGCCCCTTGGCCCCTCTTTTTAGTTCATTTGGAGAGCATGGCTGGTTTTCCAGTCACTCAGGTGTGATTAACCCCAGACTGGGGGGATCTCTGCTCAGCATTGCTGTCACTGTGGCAGGGCCTCTCCATGGTGCTTGGTACCAGACCCGAGGGTTTAAATGAGTATCCTTTATTTCATGGAATTGTCAGACTCTTAAAGCAGTAACCAGAGTCTGTGCTTACCTTCATTGATTGCTGACTGTGGTAAATAATGTGCTCTTCTTTTCTCTTGAGACTGAAATTAAGCCCATTTATGTAAGATTTTAAACTAATTATAGGTGTATAATTCTGCAAATTATGAAAACAGACTCTCTCTCTTAAACAGAGCTGATAGTGAAACAGAAGTTTACTTCAAGCCCACATGAGCCATTACTGGAATTTGAGTGGAATATAGGTTGTCTGAAAGTATATAAAGGGCTGGGTTTATCCCTGCCTTTCGAAGCAATATTATGAATATGAATACCTTTATTTAATCAAGCCAATTGTGTCCTGGTAAAGTGAAACATTAGGTAATGTTAACCCCAAAATGACTGTCCCTGCTGCACTGACCAGTTGATTGGGTTAAATCTCACATACTCCTGGAAATGGTGGTTGTATCAGCAAGGCCAGGACACACACTGAGGGGTCAAAGTCAGGAGCTCTGCATGTTGAGACACAACAACATGTCAAGAATTGCTGTTTTTAATTAGGGCTTGTAAACAAAAAATTATAACATGCACATAATTACTTAATTTTTGTTCTGCTTATTCACTGTTTTTAATAGATGTGTTTACTATTTTTGAAGTAAATTAAAAATCAAAATTTGTATGTACTGAGAAGAAACCAGGAATTATATTTTCATTTGTTTATTAAATTAAAGCTGCTTTTCTGGCTGGAAGGAGGGCTGATGTAAAGGAGATCCTCACCCAACAAACAAGAGTGAGGATGTTTTTAGATTGCCTTGTAATTTCCAGGAGGAGTGAAGGGCAGAATTCTGCACTCCAAGAGCAAACATTTGCAGCAAGGGAATTCTGGTGTCTGCCTTGGGCAGTGATCCCAGGGACGTGGGCAGGGAACTGCCCTGTGATTGCAGCCACACAAATAGTAGCCCAGCAGCACTTCAGAGGCATAGCTGATGGTTGGTTCAAATGCCCTCTGCAATAGGAATCTGCAAGTGTTTTGCAGCATTCCTTCATTTGTATCCTGTCAGAGTGAACAAGACAATCCTTGTCTGTGAGGATGAGACACTGATGGCTGGAGAGAAACACAACTGACCCCAGTGCTCCAGGCCTGTCTCCTGCAGCCAGAGGGGACCTTCCTCCTGTGTCCCACTCTCTGCTGACTTGGGCTGCAGGTGCCTCTGGTTGCACAGACCTTGGATCTGCTCCAGTGGTGTCACATTCCAGGGGCAGCTGTCATCTGCAGGACAAGAACAAACACTTCTCCCCCTCGAAATTCAAATGAGCACAGGAAGGTTTTGCTGTTTCCTTGTGCAGGAGAAGCTTGTGAGAATCAGTCCTTTAAGATCCTCATTGTTCAAGAGACAGAATTGAAATAGAAGGACATCTGTTGGATCAGTCCTGGTTTTCTTAGGAGATGTTTGACACTGCACGTGCTGCTCTTTGCAGTTTCATTGCTGCCTTTTGAGGGTGGTCTTTCTCCACATGAAGTTGCATCTCAAGCATCAGGAATGTACAGAGGAGTCTAGAGGCAGAACTGAGAAGTGTTCTAGCCATTCTTGAGGATGAGAAAGTACTTTAAAGTTGTTATTAAATGATTTATTTCAGGGAATAAGTTTTGAAAAGTGGGGACCTAAGTTTGAGCAGGAACTCTGTGTGTGAAGTATTGCAAATATAACACCAAGAGGAGGGGAAACATTCAGTGAGGTTGTATTGGGTCAGATATGGAAGAAAAGTATTTACTCTGGTGGCAGAAAAGGGAATCACAGTTATTATTTAGGCTTTCTGTAGGATTTGCTGCTGCACACAGTGGAATTGAATGTTCCTTAAAATATGTGACTTTATTTTAGTTGCTCAGTTCATAATCTGTACACATAGTTAGAAATCTAAAACTAAAAGCAAAAAACCCCCAAATCAAAATGTTCACCAACATTTCAGAAAAGTGCATTGGAAATAAAATTTGAAATTAAATACAGACATTGAGTTTTGTTCCTTTGGAATTTCTTGGTTTTCATGGTTTTCTTCTGAAGGTGCATTCTTGGATACAGACAGATTCGAGACTTCAAATTTATAGTGGGATAGCAGCAAAAATCTAAGATGGATATTAAAATAAACTGATTTATCTTACTATGATTCTACTGTTGGCACACGGCATAGTTTTGTGTCATGGAATTACTGTCAGGCAGACATTTCTTAATGTTTTTGTAAGGAGTGGGATGAAGAAAAGCAGAATTTACCTGTGAAATCATATGAATTTCCTTGTGAGTATTCCAGGGCAGAAGCTGAGAGATGGGTTTCTTTGAGGAAACCCACAGTAAATGAAACACGAGATGGGCTGAGGAGGGAAAGGCGGGAGGGGGGGGGGGGGGGAAGTTTTGTTCCCTTTTTATTCAGCAGCAGTTGATTTGAGTGTGTACAAATCATACAAAAACCAGTCTCTGTTTCAGTGGAGTTTTAGAACATAAAAGTGCAAGTTTAAATGGCCAAATGGAGACTTTAAATATTTGATGTTTAATGCTGGACATTATAATTGCTGGATTATTTGTATTTGCAACCTCATCATAACCACTGTGTGGCCTCCAGTGATCTTTCCTGTTAAATTATGCACAATATCTTCATTGCAAGTATTGTTAAATAAACTGAATTTTTATTCATCCTTGTAGACTTTCATACAGTGATTGTTTTCCTTTCTCCTTCAGCTTCCCCCATTTATACAGACCACAGGAGAGAGATCTGTATGAAATTATATTTAGCAATTGTGCTTTTAACACACTTTTCTGTCAAGGCCACTACCATATTGATGATGACCCCCTTATTTAATAGTGATTATAATTGATCTCTCACAACTCTTAATGCCAGGCAATGATTAGAGAATGAGCTATGGCCAGCTCTTCCTCATGGTGGGAGCTTTTCAGACAGTGTAAGATTTGAGTAGAACTGGGGGGTTTTTATGCTATGAAGCCTTTATGAGTATTAAAAAAAAAAGAAAAAGCAGTAAAATGTGATTATTTGAAATGACTGACAAAACCCTTAGTAATGAATGCTGCTGTTTGTGTTATTGTGTTAGCTCTAAAGGCCAGGCTGAGCTAACAAAGTAGACACCTATAGTCTGGCTCCTCTTTGCAGGGTTTATTTCCTATTACTTTCTATTTTCCTCACCCTTGATAAGGCCACTCTCATCCCTGATCAGATGTTCTCTCCTCCAAGGGGAGGACACTGCAGAGAGGAATGAGAATGTGGCAAAGGCTGGGTTTGACTATGCTGGGACCTGTTCCCAAGGACTTCCAAGTCCTGCCACATTCCCCCGGGCAGTGGTGGACATGGGCAGGCTGAGATGCTCTTCAGCACTAGGCATGGTTGGAGGGAAGGGAAGATCTTTGGATCAGGAGCCTCAGGAGGAGGTGCCTCTTAACCCTCATAATTACTCAGCTGTGTGTGGTGCAAAGCACTTGTGGCCCTGGTTTGCTTTGTCCTGGTCTCTCAGGTCTCGCAGGCATCATTGCCTTCCACTGGAGATGGAGCTGGAATTCCTCCAGTGTGGGCATTCCAGGGGCAGTGCTGGCAGTGGGAAACACTCTGTTGCAAATGATTTAATAAATGAGGACTCAGACTTTTGAAACCATGTAGGAAATGCAGAGCAGCAGAAAAACACCCTGTTCCAGCACCCCCATCCAGCTTACCAGGATCTCTTTACTTTTTATTGCTTTTTCTCTTTTTCCTCTGTATACCATAGCTTGGCTAAATCAGTTTTCTCTCACTTGAGATTTGCCTTGTGTAACCTGTTGGTGGCTATTCCTCCCAGTTAGTTGTTCTTGATACTCAGATCTTACCTACCCACAGCAAGATGTACTTACATAGTTATTTACAGCCACTTTCCCTTGTAAACACACAAAATTTAATTGCTTTTCTTGTTTGATGTGTTGCCTTTGGAACAGTGCTGCTGTCTCATTTTTAAGCCTAATCCACGGTGCATCTGACAGCATAAATGAGAAGGAATGGTAAAAAATCTAAGGGATTTCTTCAAAATACAATATGGATTTGGGAAACTGCTGTGAAAGAGGTTTCTTCTATAATTTAAAGTCTTAGGAAACAGCAATATAATTCTGCTTTCCTGCTTTTTTTTTCTTTTTAACAAAAGATGAGTGTGAGGAGAGCACTGTGGCACAGAGAACAAACTCCAAATTTATTCATTAAAGGTTCACTGGCAGTATGCTGAGGAATCACAGATCTGGGGGTTTGCTCATTTGGTTTCCCCACTGGCTGTTTCTAACAGGAACCCTATGAAAGGAGGGTGCAGGGCTGTCTGAGCTGCTGACTTGGGTGGGAGCTGCAGCACGACCAGCAGAGGTGCATGGGAGCACTCTGGGTTGTGAAGAGCAGGCTTTGGAATTGATACTTATATTTCTGCCTGTTCTCTGTAGCTGGAGGTTTTTTTGTCTTCAAGGTGTCTCTCCTCCCTTGCCTGTCCTCCCCTCCCAAAGGGGGTCGGTGCCACCATCCTGCCCCACTGTGCCCATGTTTTGTGCCACATCCCAGCCTTGGGAGGGGACAGAGCTGGCACCAGTGAGGAGGCCAGAGCTGGCCATGACAGCTTCCAAAAGGAGCAGTCTGGGGCCCATCTGCCAAGCCTGGGATGTCTTTAGCACAGCATATGTAAGATCTGGGTAACCCCTGCTATAATTAGATGAAAAATTACCATGTCAATGAGCAGTTTGCTCTGTCAGATGCCCAGGGATTGCAGCAGTGTGTTTGCTGCAATCCAAGCACATCCAGAGATCTGACAACTCTTACTGCCCAATGAATACTGAGCCTTTTTGAGTGTCCAGTTGTTCATCAGTTGGCTTGTATTTTAAATACATGAATATGCACAGCCATGAAGCAAGAGAAAAAAAATCATTATTCAGTCCTGTTTCACACATAACATCCATAGGATACGTGTGTCTCATCACAAAACCATCACATTTATCCTGTTCTCATTTTTCAGACATGAATTTTTTCTGTCTGCTCTTTCAGTGTTGGAGACTTCATGCTAAGGTGGGTCTCTGTGCACTTGCAAACGAGGTTTGGGCAGGGCAGTTGTCTCTGTCTCAGCCCTTGTGGTTTGGTTGCTGTGCTCTCTCCTTGAGGGGAGGAAAGATCTAATTGGATCCTTTGCAGAAACCAACAACTTTAGACAAGATCTTATGGAGAGCAGTAAAGATTTAATTCCAAGGCACTTTGAGACCATACAAGAATTTGGGTATCCCACATCTGCATTTTCTTTGGTAACTTTTGTGACTTTTATCTTTATTTTATTTTTAAATCATCATAGGAGTGTTGCTACAATAAGGGGCTTGGGGAACTCTCATTTCTCTTTATGACTGCACACAGCAGGAAGTACTAAAACAGACAGTCTGAAGAAAGCTTTGAAGACTCAGGACCTGTTACCTCTTTCTTTCCAAAAAGTCCTGAACCTGTGGCCTGTGAGAAGGAAAATGTGCCTTACAGGGTGTTGTGTTATGAAACAATGATGATCTTCTCTGCCAGTGCTGAGGAACTGAACGTGATCAATATTGCTCCTGTCTGGGAAGGGAACTCTGTGGTTCTAAACTATGGGAAGTAAAGACAGGGAGGATGTGGAGGGATGTGATGGGGTCTGACAGAGAATTTGTCCCCATCTTCTGCATCCCCACTGATTTATTTATGTACATAGGTATTTATTTTGCATTTCTACCTTTAGCTGTGCTTGTTCTTGGATATTCCCCCAAAACAGACTAAAATGTCTTGTAGCTCTCCCAGTTAATATTTATAAACTTATTGAAATGACAACGTTGGAGGAATCACATGGACAAGGGATCTATGGTGGCATTAGACTGGAACCATTACAAACAGTTCTTCATCCTGCCCTTCTTCTGTAAGTGACTTGTACAAAACAAGCATTATTTGAAAAGAATCTTTAATAGGAAAAGATTTAAGTACGAATGCAAATTTTAAGTGTACAAAACCTCATACAAAAGTGGAGTCATGAAATTGTGTATGTCTGAGAACATTCAGTTACTTACCATGGGTATGTTGTGTACAAGCACTGCCTCATTGAGAAACAAGGGCTGTGTATCAAGATTTAAGCATTACCTTTGCCAGAAGTAGAGAATAGTGCATATGCTTTTTTTCTCCTTGGTATCTTTGTAGTTTTTTCTTTATCCAGTCATAAAACTAGAGAATGCATATATATATATACTTTTTATATATATATATAAATTATATTATACATTTATATTTATATATAAATATATATTAAATATATATATACGAAATACATATATTTATATGTATATGTATGTATGTAATGTTCAGCATTGGAGGGAGAACAGAAAGATTTGCTCCACCAAAGTTGTTAAATCAGAGACATT
The DNA here is from genome assembly GCF_047495875.1 of Pithys albifrons albifrons. Taxonomy (NCBI): domain Eukaryota; kingdom Metazoa; phylum Chordata; class Aves; order Passeriformes; family Thamnophilidae; genus Pithys; species Pithys albifrons. The sequence continues at coordinate 1,662,207 of NC_092469.1, read as the reverse complement.
AATATTTTTAATTCTGCTGTTTTTGAGAAGTTGAGTGGTTTTTTGCCAAGTATTTGAAGTAATTTAATAATTAAGACATGGTAAATCTATATTATATATCTATAACATATACAAAATCTATATACATCTCATGTAGTCAGAGAAATACAATCCACAACTGAACTTCCCACCCCATTAAAGACTCTTTTGCATATTCATTCCCAAATTAAAATACACTTTTGTGCAAATAAGAGTAAATATAAACATTTCCCTGTCCTGGATTTGTTTTTGTTTTTTAAATATATTATCCTAATCTCACCAAGATAGTAGATCAGTGTGAAAATTGAGTATTCGGGGCCCAGTTACAAGAGAAAAATCATCACTAAGGGCTTTGGAAATAAGTGGTCAGCACTTGCACATCAAGGTCAACAGCAGGACACTGGAGAAACCAAGCTGAGTCTGTGGTGTGGAGTTCTGCAGAACTTGCAGCAGGACTCAGGGGTTATGAGGATGAATTTATGGAATGTTGAAGATGTTCAAGGCAGTGCACAATCAGAAACAAGAGTGGAATTTAGTCTGGATCTTCCTTATAGTTCTTACTTGGAGCTTTTTTTGCTGTGAAGCTGCAGGAGAGAAGGACAAACCTTCATCACAGTTACTGTGCCCTTAATTTAGACATGTCTGGGCCTGAGACCATTATGGTGGAGGAGTTGTTTCTCCTTCCAGAGGAAAGTAGTATATTTTTTAATATACAAAAGGCCATTAAAGCCGAGAGAGCCCAGTGCTGCACTGTTGAAAAAGAGCTTCTGGATAAGGTCTGCTGCTCCCAGTCCAAGTGACTTATTGGGATCACACTTTCATTTGCAGAGGATGGAGAGGATGCCATGAAGACCATTGTAGGATGGTTGGGCCAAAGGAAGTCAGAGGCTGCTTTGAAGTGATGTGACAAATTTAAGCAGGAGGATGTTGCTAAAGGTCTGGGAAGGTTCCAGTCAGGCTCTTCATTTCATCTTCATATCAATTACAGTTGGTTCTGTTTAAATAAAGGGCATAGTAAAATTATTTTGATAGTTTGTTCAGCTCTTAATAAAATCTATTTCTATTCTTTCAGAGTTCTGTCTGTTAGAGACTGAACACTGTGAGTTATCTTTATGAATTAGCTTTTCCTATTCATTCTCATTAATAACTATGTGGCAGTTTGTTTCTATGGCAATGTTTGTGATGCAGCTTTTCCTTTTCTTTTAAGTAAAAATCTGGAATGCTTGTGGGGACAAACACTCTCAGAATCCCATATGAGATTTTTTTTCAGAGAGATCACAAGATTTGACTCCAGAGGATGAAATAATCAGAGCAGTGAAGCCATTGTCATACAAAAATATTGTTTGACAAAATTAACAGGAATGTCAGATAAATTTACTCTGAGTGCTTGGAGAATAAATTGATCAAAGATGGCTTAAAGGGGGACAATTTTTTTCCTTCTGAATATAAACTCCTTAGCAATGCACATCCATCACTGATCTCACAACAGGACTTCTGCTCCTGTTCCCTCGGAGGCAGGATTGAATCACCAGAGTGTCACGAGGTGCACATTAGGCAGAGAGTAGCCAGGGAGCTGTGGAAAACTTGGGAGCTCAAATTGCTGTGGAGGACAATATCACTTTTGCTATTTAAAGCCTGTACAAACCCTCTGAGGATCCAGGGAATGTGGGGGGACAAATATCTCTGCAGCCAGAGCTGGGTGGATGTTCCTATAGACTTAGGACCTTAGTTTTGATGGATTTTTGAATTTCCAGCTACCTGCAAGATGGAAAAGTCATTGCTTGGAAGAGAATTAAAAAACAGTAAAAGCCTCAAAATGGTCAAGGTAATCAGCCTTTCCCCACTGCCATGAGTTTGAGGCATTTTAATCCCTCTTTATAGGCTACTTTGTTCAGTCCTTGACATTTCTCTACATCAATGTTTCATTATAAAATCTTCTTCTTGGAGCACCTGGTGCCCTTGTGAGTAGGTCTGAGGTTGTATATAAGGTTTGGTATAGGCACATATGGGTTTTCAGGCCATGTATATTATATTTTATGCAGATAAGGTTTTAAGCAGGGGTTTGTACACCTTTTCTTTCTTTTTCTGTTTTCCTAAGCATTTCAGAGAAGTTTTTTTGACCAATTTTCTTAATAATTTTTCAAAATACTCTTGTTTCAGGAGAGACTCGTAGGAATTTACTTACTGCTTGATATTCTTATAGAAGAGATAACATTAAAAATATAAAGATAATAAGTCATCGACCATCCTGTCAGCATCTCATTCAGAGAATACTTGGTGGCTGCAAACCAAGATTTCTGATAAGTTCTAAATTGCTTTTATTCTACATCAAGATAAAATAAGCCTTTAATTTCATTTATCTGTCAGTGAAAAGGCAGATAATAAAAGCCCCAGAAAGTCAATAAGGCCACTGATTGAGGCTTCAAATGTGAGACATGCTGCTTCTAATTCCTGCCAGGAAACGTGGGCAAATCCAGCCTGACTCTGGGGCTGCTGCTCTTATGGGCTTGGTTCTGACTGGAAATTCTCTTTGAGCCTGCAGAATTTTACAGATAAAAGTGGGGTCCATAACTACATTTTTGGGATATTTTTTTAAAACCCATATTTTGAAAAGTGTTGGTTATTTTTTTTCACCATGGATTATCTGAAAGTACGTGAGAAATTCCTTTTAATGCTACTACTTAAAGGTCATGGAGTTGGGAGGGATAGGGGAAATAACAGAGCTTTGGGTAGGGAAAAATAATTTCTTTTTCTCCTGTTATCTGAGAACTAATTGGTCGATGGTCTCTATTACTGTATATTAGAGAACAATAAAATCCAGTGTAATATGCTGTCTTGGTTTGAGATAAGCAACTGCCAACCCCCCCAAGCACAGAGAGAAAAGCCTCCCTCCTAACACCAGGGAAAGGGAGGAAAAGAGAGGGGAAAGGAAAAAACACTTCAAACTGCATTTATACTAAATCTACATATATTTTTCACTGAAAGAAAGAAAGAGACAATTAGAAGAGAGTACAAATATACACTCACACAAGTCTGCAACAACAAGTTCCCCACCTCAACTTCTTAACGAACACACAAATTCTACTGTCCTAACTACACATTACTTAAGAAGAAGCTTATTCCCCAGGGAGACAAACCCAGGCAGAAAGGAGAGACCCAGAACAACACATTTTACTTTCCTGAGGTACCCTGTGAGCCAGTGGTGGGCCTGGTCCTCTCCATCCCCCCTGGGACAGCATCGTGCGTCCTCCCAAGAGGAGGCTGAGAAGCGACTGCCTTAACCACTCCCACACTGGTTCCTACTTCCCTGGAGATGATGTCATAGTGTGGTATGGAATACAAAGTTACTGGCTAGAAGAGGTCAGCTGTTAGCTCAGCCCAGCTCAAGTCAGCTGACAGCTTCGGCCTAGTCCAAACTTCAGAGCCCAAATTTAGGCTCACCTGGGTGAACCCATAACAGATGCAAAAGGTGCATTTTAGGTGATGAGTAAATCATTATATGTAGGGGTTGAGAATTTGTGTGAGTTTTGAACAGTGAAGGTCCTTCACATGTAATGCACTTCAGCAGGTGATCCTGCACCCTTTAAATGCCATATACAAGGCTAGGTTACTGATTCTTAGTCATAACTGTGTTCAGGGTAGGTTTGAAAGCAAAGCAAACCCAACAGCAATAAAAAACTTCCTTGAAAGCAGCATCATTAGAAAATGAGACAATCCTGCCAATGTGACAGTGGTGCTTGTTTGGGTGAATGTGAAAGAGAAAAACCTGCTTTTAGGCATTTTAAGGTTCCAAGTGTTTAAATGTTGTTTGCAGTGTGGGTGTTTTGTGTGATAACAGGGGCAGACAGGCAGCAATAACCAGAAAAACTCAGTGTCACACAGAGCAGAGAGACTATTTACAGGAGCATGTGAAGGGGGACAGGCCAGGGGGGAATGGCTTCACACTATCAGAGGAGGGTTAGGTGAGACATCACAAAAAACTTTTCCCTGTGAGGGTGGGCAGGCCCTGGCACAGGATGCCCAGAGAAGCTGTGGCTGCCCCATCCCTGGAAGTGTCCAAGGCCAGGCTGGACAGGGTTTAGAGCAACCTGGGCTGGTGGAAGGTGTTCCTGCCCATGGCACGGACTGGGACGAGATGAACTATAAAGTCCCTCCCAGTCCAACTCATTCTGGGATTATTTGGTTCTATGATATCAGCTCTGCAGTGCCCCAATTTCATGTGTCATGTATGAGGAAATACAGAAAAATTCAGCACAGATGAAAAACTTTAAAATGAATTATGATTTATGAGTCCTAAGGATTGATGGTGCCACCTGCACTCTAGATCAGGTGTGGTGTAAGCCATGATGAGCCTCCAGAGGGTGGAGGGACAAGGAAGGCTCTCTCTGGTTCCTCAGTCACGGAGCTCTGTGTTGCTACAGCCTCTGTGAGGGTTCCTGTTGGCACCAAGTGTCTTGGTTGTTCTGGAATTAATTTCTAGTCCCTTTGCCTGAAAGTACTGACTTCATTCAGACCACAAAAGAGCAGTCAGTAAGTCCTGTGTGTCACTTTTGGTCAGGTTTGATTAGAAGTTGTTTACAGAAGTGGATGGCTCCAGCAACTCAGGGGAACCCCTGGAGTCCCCCCTGTGCTCCTTGCCTCGTCCTGAAAGGTGTTCAAGGAAAAGCTCTGAAAGTGTGGGTTAAATAAGGTGCTTCCTCAGTTATAAACAAAATGTTGAGTCTCTGATGCTGTAATACAGATTATGGAAATCTTGAATATTTACTCTTGTTTGTGCATTATCTGAGTTTACTCAGTCTGACATCTAATTACTATTGTGCTTTGTGAGAGTTTGTGTTGTTCTCCATCAGCATTCAATAAATTTTTAAAGGCAAATCTTTCCTAATTGGCAGTAATGAGCCAGTAAAACTTATATTGGATTAAGAAAAGGCAGAAACTCAGAAGATATCCCTAAACAGTTTAATCAGTAAAGTTGTAGTCACACAACTCTGTCATGTCCATTCTGATGCCTCATGGGCTGCCCTGGGGGCCAAATCTGACTGGGCTGTTTCCTCCATGTAATGCCCAACCCTGAACACTCTGCTCCATCAACTGGTGATGTACCAGGGCAGAAACCACACCTTGAGATGGTCTTCCAGATAACTCAACCAATGCAGTTATCATGATCTCTTTAGCAAACTGAATTGTCAAAGCCTACTTCTACTTGGAAATGTGTTGGGAAAGCACTGCCTATTAAACTTATGGACCATTGTTGAACACCTTGATCCAACAAACTTTCCAAATGATTCCTGAGTTTGACAGTGCAAGATTTAAAGCAGAGGTAAATTTTATGACAGATCTGCACCTGATATCCAGTGCCAAAATCCCTTTATTTTTATTGAGTATGGGGATTTACCTTCAGCTGCAGGTGGCTGAGGATCCTTGGGTGAAGAAGTGTACTGGGGTGGAGTGGGAATGAGGAAAAGCTCAAGAGCTAAACAGTTTTTGAAGTGGGCAACTCTGGGTAAATTCTGATTTCTGCAGCCCAAAAATTCCAAATGTCACCACTTCACTCACATGGGTGAGGAAAGGAGGTTTGGCCTTCTATTAATCTGGAGAAATAGTGTATCTGAAGACTTTACAAGAGTGAAGGCAAGTCCCTTCTGTTGTGCCTTCTTTCTGTACTACAGTGCCTAAACCCAAAACACACACTAAAGTAAGAATGAGGCTTCCCCCTGCAATTTTAACTCCATGCACAAAGCAGACACGAGCCATGGAATGTGCTTTGCTGGAATCATCTAAAGCAGCTTAGCTGGGTTTGGTTTCCTGAGCAGGAACTTTGTCTGCCCAGGAGGGGTTCATGAGCTCCTCTGCTGGGTTGGGGCTGGTGTTCACACCTGTGCAAGGTTCATCCCTCTGGTGCCAAGTGGGATGCCTGGAGCAGCTGCTGCCCATTGTACCCACAGAACACAGTGACCTGAGCTTTGGTGTTGGCATCCAGTGCCATAAAGCCATACACTGGTTCATGTTGGGAAACAGAGGTTAACTAAGTGGTGAAAACCCAACACAAACTCAGTTTTATGGAATCTTTTGATATTTGAAATGCTCATGACATTTCTTCTTAAGGATCCAGAAGCCTGAGTGTGACTAACTCCAGAACAGGCTTTATTTTATAGAAATAATACAGTTGAGATTGGAAGCCTGAATCAATATTGACTCAAAGGAAGGTGCCACTTAGAGGGAACAGAGTATTTACCTTTTTACCTGGAGGCTGGAAATACCTGATTTAGGACTTCTTTCTTTTGTCATTTCTAGGGCTCTAAGTTGAACTGTGTGAACACTCCCTGTGTGAATCAGTGACACTACTCCTTGCAATGTTAATACTTTTAAGTAGGTGTTTTCTCTCTGTTATTGCTGATGTTTTCAGTGTGTTTCATGAAGCAGAACCACTGTATTAGCATTAAAATTTGTTTTTCCATGGTACTTGGGTGCTGAATGGGTAGAATATATTTCAGATTATATGTGTAAAGAAATGTCAGGTTTGTCCTTGTCTGGTGGGTCAGGCAACACTGGCAAGGGTTTGGTTTCTTTTGCACAGTCTATAAATACTCCCTAATCTATATGTCCTGCTTGCATCACTGTGCTTGTGTCACCTTTCCTTCATGCCTGCTATATATAGTGTTTACACTATATATAGTGTCTATACAGTGTTGGCAGTGCAGATGTGGTAAGTGCAGAGCTATTTCTGAGTGCTCTGAACAGAAAAGTGTTGACTTCTAGAGATTATGAAAACAAGGGTTTTCAGAAAAAAAACAACCAAACAAACAGATGTTCACCAGTTCTAAATCAACTTTTAGGTGTTTAAATGCAGCTGCTACTGAGTGTGTGTAGGGATGATCAGAATGTTGGTATCAAACTGGTAAAAGACATTATATTTCTGGCAGAAACAACATTATTTTACAAAAGTATCTTGGGGCCCATTTCTGTGAACTCTTGTGGTTCTGTTCCTTGTATTCATGCCTCTTGCCTGCACAGCACAATGAAGCTGAAACACCTCTCATATGAGAGGGAGTCCAAGAACTACAAAGGCAGGGTAGCTCCATAAAAATAAATGAGTGCAATGCAGAATTTCCCCGAAAGTTAGCAAAAACAATTAAGAAATATTGGAGTAACTTCTTTATATCCACTGGAAATTTTAAGTGGAATTATTCTAGGGACAACTTCCACAAGTCATTCATGAATTTAGGTTGCAATTACTGTAGTTTAGAATGTGGCCAGATTTTTGACATAGAAGTTTGTTTCTGACTGTATAATGAATAAGGAATATTTTATAATATATTATGCCAATTACATATTATAATACTTATAATAAACATATTTTATTTATTAATATACTAAATCTATAAATATTACCTAAATATTACATGACTAGATAAATTTCTTTTTATTTAAATGAAACAAAACATATTTTTATATATAATAAATATATAACTGTATTGAAAATATGTAAAATAAAATACATGATGTGAAAGAAGTTAGGATTCCCAGCCTTTTGGTTGGGGTGTCCCTTGCAGGGACGTAGGGTATGCACATTCTGCCCAAAGGACACACGTGCCACTCGTGCTGGACACCAGAACTGTAACATCTCCAGGGGTGTCCTGCAGAGCTCACTCTTGTCACATGGGTCACTGTGCTGTCTGGGTACTGCTCAGTGGGGCTTGTTTGGCTGCCATGTGTATCCTCCTGCTTGTGACAGTCACTAGTCCAGGTGCTCTTGGGGCTGTTGAAACAAAGGGCCTTAACTCCCCAAATGGAATTTGGGTGCTTCAAGTTGTGCTGGTTTAAAGGTAAACTGGCAGGAGAAACAACCCAACACAAAAGAGATTACAAATCAGAGATACAATTTAATAAAAATATTACAATAAATGCAATGGCACAAAGAGAAATTGGGTTTAACCCAGAAGTATAACCCAGTGCCCCAGGGCACAAACACAGTGGGGTTTGTTGGCCCCTGTGCTGAGACCCACATGGTTACCCTGAGTCCAAAGGAAAAGGAAGGGAAAAAACCTGTTGGTGCAGATGATGTCACAGTTTGGTTGAGAGTGGTGGTCTCCTCCTGACAAGGTTCTGCTCCTCCTCTGGATCCACTGAGTGGTCCCTGAGGTCTCCAAATCCCCAAGATTCTATCCCCTCAAGTCCAGGTGGGAGCCCCCAGTGCCTCCCCCAGGGCAGGGAGTTCCACACTGGGGGATCTGACTCTGGGAGTCAGGGGGATTTTGGAATCGTTGCTGGCCCATGAGCAGACATGACCCCTCAGGTGGGTGTGGAGGTGCCAAGGACTCCCTGCAGGGGAGTTCTCCCAGCTCCTCTGCCAGGCTTCTTTCCCAGCCAGCTCCCAGCCTGAGGGCTCAGGCAGCTGCTGCAAATGGTCCCTTGTTAACAGTTCCTGGGAAATGGCACAGAGGGTTTAGAATACACAGCTTTGGTCACACCCACACAGGGATGAACTGGTCCCAGCTTGCTGAACTGGGACACAAGTTCTGCCCATTTAACCCGTGAGAGTTAAAAAGATAGCAATTTGCTTTTTAAAAAAATATATCAGTTCAGAATGAATAAGGGAGGAACCATTTTCATAAATCTGTAGCTTTGACAAATTAATAAATCCCTTACATTATGGGAAAATTAAAGGTAATATTGTTTAGCAAATGTTTTTAAATTCTGCCTGTGGAAAGGCCATAGCTTTCTACAACTTCTGCTTGGAATGTGGAGTTGTTTGGGTATAGCTCAGCATGGTTGGAAGCTGGAGCTCCTATTCTGCAGAAGCTCCAGTGTTTCACCTGGGGTTTTTTATTATTGCTTTGTATTAGAACAAAACATAAATATTCCTCACAGGAGAAAATTTTTAACCTGCTCTTCTAAAAAAATAAAACATCTTTTCATGCCAGAATTATTGGAGTTTGTTTTGAATCACAATGCATTAAATTATTGGGTGTTATTCTTAGAAATGTTGACAAATTTGATAATAAATGTCATTATAATGCATAATCTGCCTGATCTCTGGGAGGGGGTCGGGGGAGCTGCAAGCCCAGCCTGGGCATCCAGCCTGGCCCTTCCCTGCCAGCCGGGTCCAGGCAGGCTTCCAAGCCAATCTGCCAGCCCTCCAGCCAGCCTGCCTACTCTCCTCACAAGTTTCAGTGCCATAAACTTTCCCACAGAACATTTTGATCCAGAAAATCAGCAGTTTCTGATGGCAAATTGTTTATCAGAAGAGTTTTAGTCTGCTCTATTAAGAACATAAGTCTCTGAAATTGTTAGTCCTGAATAGAAGTGTTGCCAAACAATTGAATGGAATAGCCCTCACTGCCTGCAAGGCTCATTCATTTTGTCTCTCTAATAGCTCTTGGTTTGCTTTTAACACCCTCTGGAAAGGAGTAAAAGTTAATTAAAGTGGGTATTTCTCTGTGTTTGCAGGCTGTTGCCATTGCAAATGTGTGGACAGGGTTCAATGCAATGCAGTTCAGAGTCAGCTGAACTTAGAGGTGTCAAGAAAACAGCTGCATTTGGCAGTGAGGACTATCAGCCTAATTAGTTTCAAAGAGGAAAAGATCCTGTACATTTCTTAAAATAAAAAGTTAGAATGTGTTTCATCGATAGTCCTAAATTTGTCAGCTGTAATTTATATAAAGCTATTAAACTAATAAAATTTTGGTTCAGAACTACATCCAACTCCCTCTGTTAGAACCCTTCTCTGTTTCCAGGAGTGCAAAGGAAAGGTCTGTGGGAATCTGGAGGTATCACTTTTTCAGATACATCCAAACACAGGTGTCTGAAACTCAGTTCCAGAATGCTTAGCGTTGAAGGGACAGAACTTCTGCATAAGTGAGCCTTGGAGTCCAGGGAAGGTGTGGTGCAACCTGAAGGGATTCCTGGGAGATCCATGTCCTGCAGGGAAGTCTTGGGGCAGGGTCACTGAGATGTGGAGGAAGGATGTGTGGGGTGGAGATGAAGGTGTGTCAGATGGAGGAGGGATGTGTGGGGTGGAGCTGAAGGTGTGTGCACCTGTGAGCTGCTCTTTGGGAGTCCAAGCTTGGGGTTGTGATACAGCACAAATTCCCTGCTTTCCCATGGCTTGGCATCAAACAGCAAGCTCAGGGATCTTTCTCTTTACCAACAGCTCCTCATTGAATCACCAATTTTCTACCAAAATCTGTTTTGCTTCCTTGTTTTTCCTTCTCCTCGATTTCCATTTTGCCATTGTGGTGCCATCTGTTTGCTGGGTGGGGAAGATCCATTGCAGACCACCTGCACTGCCAAACTTACACTCATTGAAAATTCTTTCAGGCAGAGAAAATTTCCATAAGAATACTTGAAACCATTTTTTTTCTAATTAACAGCAGTGAAGATTGGACTCACAGCCAGTTTGGAGTTGCTGCTTTAAGAGAAATGTTTCTGTTGTGACCTTTCCTGTTATGAATCCACTCAGAGAAGGCCTGTGAAGTGCAGTAATAACAGAAAACATACAGATCTCTGAGATCTTTGTATTATGTTCTTGCAGACATTCATGTTTAAATGCTCTTCTGAAATTTTGGTCAGGACATCAGCTGTGCAAGATCTCATTCTTAAAACTCTCTGGCAGATTTTGAGTGTAGAAAATGACTTAACAGACTTCTGTATCATGCCAGAGCACTCTATTAAATAATAACCCCTCTTTCTCCTCCTTATATATTCCTCTCCTTCACAAACTTTGATGTGGGGCTTTGATTAGGCATCATAAAAATGCAGGGCACTTCAGTTTGGCATATTTTGAGAAATCTCATCAGTTTTCAGTGAACAAAATGCCCTTATCTGCTCAGCACGTCTGAGACTGAAGAAGACTTCAATCAGATCTGGTTTCCATACTAGAAAATCTCACTGCCTTTCCTTCAGGATGTCCCTTGGCTCACCAGAACCTGAGGGGTTTGGGGTAAATTGGAGGGACTCATCAGCTCCTGAGGAATAAACTGTAGCACACAGAACTTTGGATCTTTGGGGCAAAGTGGAGGAGCTGAGCATGAGGGTCAATATGTTTTTACCATAAAAGTCCCCACCACTCCTCTGGGTGCCAACGAGTGCAGGGTGGGCACTGGGATAGGAATGCTGCCTGCTTTATGGGGATAAATGTTCATCTTTCCTCTCAGATTTGCTGTGGAAAATTCCAGCCGTTTTTTCATCTCTGGGTCTTTTGCAGAGAACAACAATCATTCAAGTTCCATAAACAGGATGTCCAAGGAGCTTTGAAGGAGAATTTGCTCAATCAAATGAGAAGATGCATCAGTGACACAGCCAGAGACACGAGCATTGAAAAGCTCTTCTTTTCCTCCAGAATGTCATCTTCCAAATTGTTCAGAAATAATCCCCTGATATAACTGAAAACTCTTTGTAAGTAAAGATTTCAGCATAATAAAGGGCCTCTTCATAACAATAGAGGTGAGGGACTGGACACTTCATGATTTCTTATTATGCTGCTGGAGAAGCTTAGTTTTATCAGACTTTGACTTTTATCAAAGTTATACTTTGCCTTGTTTGTTCTCTCCCTTTTTAGGCTGCTGTTGATGCAAAATGAAAAGAATGAAATAAAATGAGCCAAAAGGGCTCAAGTTTGTGTGTGTGTGTGTGTTTAAAGAGATTGGTTTTACATGAATGAGTGTGCAATAATATTGCTTTTCTTAGATATGATTTTATTTAATATTGGAGGGGTAATGGAACGGGAATGGCAGGCACTGCTTTGCTCAGCAGCTCAAAAGCTGAGGCAGGAGGATGAGGTGGGAATTGCATCTTCTTCCAAGTGCTGCTTTTAGAAGCAGAAACTTCACAAGGAAGATGTATTGACATTTCAATTATGACACTGTTGTGCTCTCCTTCTGTACCAAACAACAGATATTATTTATAAACCTTTTAATGGAAATAACTGTAGCCACTTCATTATTTCAATGAGCTCTTAAAATGCTGTTTATGAGTAGTGTGGTGTTTTTACATAATAATGCCAAAGAAAATTACTGCTTTTGTGGATGGTTTTGTGAGGATGCATTTATTTGACATTGTTCTAATCATTTAGCATTTTCCAGAAGTTTGGTGTTGGAACAGCAGATAATGGGAAAGTTTTAAGCCTTATTGACAGAAGAATTAAACAATTAAGAACTCATATGTGTAACAAACACGAGCTGACTTTGTTCAGCTGCCATTTAACTGAAATCAAATTCTTATTAAAATAATTAAAATCCTTATAATATGAAGAATTCCACTGAAAGATTTCTTACTGAATGAATAAACCCTGAAGCATCTTGAAGAGCATCTCTGGTTGGAAGTATTTGTGTGTCAATAATTACCATTCTGTAAGCAGAGGATGAAATGGCTCTGTATTTTAATGGTTAGGGAGAGGTATTGTTAAAGCTCTCCTCATATGCTCATGTGCAGATTTCAGACCACCTAATAAAGTGGGTTTTTTCCCCTATAGTCACTGCAGAGATCTGGGATCCCTGAGGTCAAGTTCAGTCGTGACAACAGGAGTTAGGAATGAGTTGGACAAGTCGTTTCTTCCAGTTGAGCTATTTACTCTTGAAAGGAAGAGACCAACAAAGCATGAATGGAAGAAGAGTTAAGGATCTAAATTTATGGCTAAATGAGGCCTTAGAATGTTCTTGGAGCTTTTGGGTTGAGGATCAATGTTTGCTTCTCTGTGTATTTCTGTGTGTGCATCTCTGTATCTGTTTCTCTGTGTGTATCCATGTGCATATTACCTGCTACAGGCTTTTGTAGGCTCCAGCTTTATTTGAGATGTTGAGCAGAGTGTAATGGTTTGATCTGTGACACAGAGCTAAGACTCTCCTGAACTAATTTGCATCAGTTTAAGGAACAAATGTCTCCTTATATTTGGTGTGACACAAATATTTGGTCCCCTGTATTTGTAGTCCAACTACAACTTTCACATGAATACAGTGTATTTTTTCAGGAGAGAATAATGTTCTTAGCAGATATTGCTTTCATATATCACATGTACTTATAATTCATTAATAATAGAAAAACTAGAGCATAAGAATTTAAAGGATACCTGATAACCTGAAGGTACCATCCTGTCTTGTCATGTATGTAAAGATGTCACTCTTTTTTGAATCAGATGATTCCAGATTGCTTCTTTCTTTGTTTTCCTTTTTTTTAATACTACTTAATTATTTTGTTGATAGGTATGTAATTATATTTTAATAAGTTTTGACCTGTTTATTTGTTAGGTGGCTGCTCTGCATCTGTGAAGGTGTAGTAAAATACCTTTATTCACTGTTGCATAATAACTATTTAGTGCACTGGAAAGAGGAGGAAAAGGAAGTATCACCTGCCTCAATCCTTTCCCACTATGGTATAATATTTTTTTCTATGAAACAGTGGAAAAATCCTGGAATTTAATGCATCTCTAACCCATGTGTTAAAGTCCAGGATATTCTTCAGGGTGCAGTGCTTGAAAAAGCTCAACAAGGACACAGTGGTATCAAATAAGGCATTTTCAGTCTTTTGGGCTGTAACAGGATTAGCAAAATTAAAAATCATATGTAGAGGTTGCTATTCCTACTTTGTAGACCATTTAATGCAAGACTATTTGGAGCACAGAGAAATACAAGGTGAGAGGTGCTAAAAATAAGCTTGGCTTATATTTGATTCCCTGTTGTGCTAAGAAGGTTTCTCTAGAAATGTGAATTTCTATCAAATCTCTTGAGATAATCCCCAAAGCTACAGTTTTGCACCAACTTGACTTACTTGATATTGCAAATTTGGAATGGATCCCAAACAAAGGATTATCCACTAATATCATTTCCTCTTCAGATGCACACAGAATGGTGAGGAAGGAATGTTTCCAGAACTCCTCCCTCACCAAAATTCATCCCTGACTTTCCCTCATGATTTTAAGTTCCATGTTACTGATTGTCTGCACTGACTTTAATACTTTCCAGACACAGCCACAAACACCCAACTGTCCTTCCTTCTGCAAGCTGCAGAAAATAAAGAAATGGTGTTATACTTCAAGATAAGGTGACAAAAATGGAATTTACCTCTCATGGTACTAATGTTTAGGAAAAATTCAGCAGCTGCTAAGATAAAATATCACCTACTACCTGTTCTGTGGAATGATCCAGGTCTTAGATAAACATAGTCCTCAGTGGAGGTTATTCAAGTTAGAAATTAATAAAAACCTTGAGATCAGTAAAGCAGAATGGTGGCCTGGGAGTTTGGGCAGAATATGGTTAATTCAGATGTTACCCAGATTCCTCAGGCTAGTATGAAAATGGCAACTGGAAGTCAGATCAGTATTGAAAACAGTATTTGGCAATGTTTATTTTGATGTATATTAAAGCATAAACCTTCCATCGGCTCCAAGAGCTTTCTGAGGTTTCTTACCAATACTAAGTTGGGCCCATGTAAGTGTTTATTAAAAATAAAGGTGGATGAATATTTGCATGGCTGGATGTTTCAAAGTGGAAGAAAAGAGCCAAAAAATTAAATGTCTCTTTGTTCTAACATTTTCCTTCCAAAGTAATCTTTGTTTTGGATATATTGGGGCAGGGTTGGACAGGATTAGGATGTATTGTGGAACCCAGTCAATAAGCAGCTGTTGAAATGCACTTTAAGACTGTAATATATTTAATATCTTTCATCAGGGCTCCTCCATAGTGTGCTTGTGTCCCAGCCTAAATGTTTTGCACCTACCCAGAGCAGTGAATAGCTACTGTTCTTTACATTATTATCCTGCTTTAATCACATGATTCTGTCAGATCTGTTGTAGAGTTTCCACTATGAATGTGGGACTTTCGAATCCATAAACTGCTGCTGTCTAGTCATCAGAGAACAGAACACAAATAGACTTTGCTGCCTTAATCTCTGTTTGAATGTGGCTTGTGTGAAAGGTATATCAAATCCCAGGTATTAGTCTGAAAAAAGTCTCTAAATAAAGTATCTACTTGCTCTCTAAGTGTCATTGCTCTTTTTTGTGCTTGTTCCTTATCATGTGTATGTAGAACAATTTCCCACATCAAAGTACCACCGAGGTGCACACAGCTCTGTAGAAAGCAGTGTGAGAAATTTTACTGGTTTAGAGTTGAGGTTAAAAACCTTCAGACTGAAGGAGCCCATGGCCTCTCTTCTGACCTCATCTGTGGGGCATTCCTGTGCAGTAGCAATTCGTACAAAATGGGCCTTTGATTAACAAATCCAAAGGACAAAACATGGCAGACACTATTAATTATGCAGAGTAAAAAAATGAATCAAATGAAAGGTTTGTTTAGGGTTTTTTTAAAGCCTGAACTGAAACTGTTTGGGCTACAAATTCCACACTGTCCTCAACCTAAAGCCAAATGTGTTGCTAAGCTTTAGTTTGTGGCTTTTCTAAGGCCCAGCATCTGCCCCACAGCCCAGCAAACCAAGGACAGAGTTCCTCTTATCACTGAGCCCTTTCATCCTTCCTCCCCCTGTGGATTTCTTCTATTTACACCTCATGGCAACTGTTTTCTTTGCCTTCTTCTCAGTTGCATTTTTAATTTGATGACTGGGACACTGAATTGGCCCCACCAGGCTTTATCCAATCCCTGTTTTTAATAAAGCACTTGGCAGCACCTCCTGCCCCAGCACCAACAAATGTGCTTCAAACAAAAGCTCTGTTTGACTTGTGAAAGGAGGAGAAAAATTTGCAAGAAATAAAAGACTGAGGTCGCCTGGTTGGTGGAACATAGTTAATTAACCTAATTGAAACTACAAGTGTACCTAATGAGACAAAAATAGGCCAACAAATAAATGATTTCCATTACATGTCATTTGAAAATAATTAGCAAGAGATAAACATTTAGTTCAGTGCCCATATTTGGCCTCTAGTGAGCTGTGATGCTCTTTAGCACGGGGGACTTTGTGATGTGGAAAGGAAAGGAGGACCTGCAGCTCTGCAGCCACGTAAAGTGGCCTGATATAAATCCCCTGTAAGCTCTGACAGCAAAACACAGGTCAGAACAAGTCTCTGGTAAGAAAGGGAGGGATGGGCAGCACAGCCATGGGAGGGGAAGAATTCACTGAGCACAATACAAAAATAGGGAATGTTTATGAAAAAATGAGGACAAATCTGTGCATTATTCTACAAATGTTGCTTTGATCTCCATAGCAAAAGTACTCCTACAGCTGCATGTGTGTGAATCTACCTCTTCTGGAGAAATGAAATCTAAATATTTTGAAATTAATGCATTCCAAAAACATCAGTTGAAAACACCTGTAGCAGAGGAGGGGCTCTGTATCTGCTGTTTGCAGGCAGATTTCTGTGCTATTAAATCATGAGTGTTTAGAAAAGTGTTTCAAATTGGCACCCTGGAGTTTGAGTCATGAGGCAACTTCTATGGAGAAGATTAGCATGAAAAATTCAAAGATTCAGCTTGAGATTCTTTGGTTAATTTTGTAGCAGAGGGTAATTTTAGGCACCTTATGGTAGGAGGCCTTGCCGGGGACAGAACTGACAAAATAAATATATTTTTACTTTCTAATTAAAATAGTCCTTCTCTATAGAACATCAGTTCTTCAGGTAAATGAACTTTACTTTTTCATAAACTGCCTTAAAAGCCATTTTTAAAAGCCAGACTTAAACTCACCAAGTTAATGTATTTTATTACAGTGCAAAGTGTTTTTCATATTATCATCAAAAGCTGTAGTTTTCTACTAGATGGGAAAGTGCATTCCTCTCTTAAGTTACCCTTAGTAAGGTCATTATTTGTGGTACTCTCCATTTCTGGCTATAAAAGTTAAGCAACTTGTTATTATGTTTATTTTTGAGCAATAATTTTTAAGTCTTTTAGTGGGAGGGAATAAAACTCCACAGAAACAACTCACCTTCCACCACAGCTTCTGTGGCCTGATGCTGGTGAAGTGGTTTCAAGACTTGGTGTTGTCACCACAATTTATTGCTGGTAGTGATTGAATTTTCATCTTTTGTCTCCCTGCACAATTTAGATTATCCTAATAATTTAGAGAATAACTTGTTTCCTTTAGTTGGTTTGGTTTGGTTTGATTGGTTTATTTATTTGCCTTCTTTTCCACATTGGGGTGGAGGGCTGGTGCAGATACAGGCTCAGGCAGAGTCACTGGGTTGTCTTGGTGCTCCTGGTGCAGCTCCAGCACAGCCCTTGCTCAGCCCCTGTACACCCAGCAGTGCCAGCAGTGTCAGCAGTGTCCTAGTTCAGCAAGCTGGGACCAGTTTATCCCTGTGTGGGTGTGACCAAAGCTGTGTGTTCTAAACCCTCTGTGCCATTTCCCAGGAACTGTTAACAATGGACCATTTGCAGCAGCTGCCCAGGGCACAGCCGAGCCCCTCAGGCTGGGAGCTGGCTGGGAAAGAAGCCTGGGAGAAGAGCTGGGAGAACTCCCCTGCAGGGAGTCCTTGGCACCTCCACACCCACCTGAGGGGTCATGTCTGCTCATGGGCCAGCAACAATTCCAAAATCCCCCATAACTCCCAGAGTCAGATCCCCCAGTGTGGAACTCCCTGCCCTGGGGGAGGCACTGGGGGCTCCCACCTGGACTTGAGGGCATATAATCTCGGGGGTTTGGAGACCTCAGGGACCACTCAGTGGATCCAGAGGAGGAGCAGAACCTTGTCAGGAGGAGACCACCACTCTCTACCAGACTGTGCCATCATCTGCACCAACAGGTTTTTCCCTTCCTTTTCCTTTGGACTCAGGGTAACCATGTGGGTCTCAGCACAGGGGCCAACAAATGCCATTGTGTTTGTGCCCCAGGGTGCTGCGTTATACTTCTGGGGTTTGTGGGTTAAAAACCAATTTCTCTTTGTGCCATTGCATTTATTGTAATATTGTTATTAAATTGTAACTCTAATTTGTAATCTCTTTTGTGTTGGGTTGTTTCTCCTGCCAGTTCACCTTTAAACCAGCACAAGCAGCCTCCAGTCTGGGTCTGCATCAGGACACTGTGTCTCGGTTTGAGGGGAAAAACCAAAATGTTTTACCCACAAGCAGGGGAGGGGCCTCCTCCACAATAATCACACCACTCTTTATCAAATTTAAGAAAAGGAATTTTAATACAAGAAGGATAACTGCTATATATATATATATATATATGTAAACAGACTAGTGCAACCCACTTCCCCAACACCATAAGAGAAAAAAAACAACAACAAAACCCAGCAGGTTTTCCTCCGAGAGAAAAGGTTATACTTAAGTGTCCTTGTCACAGCCCGCTGGCTGCAGAGTGAGTTTCAGTCCCTCTCCAGCGAGACAGACGAGCAATGAGCTTTCAGATGGACTCAGTCTCTTCCCCCTGTGTTCCCCGTCCAAGAAGCAGAAAAGTACGAGCAACCAGCAGCAAATCCAAGGCAGGCAGCAGCACGGCAGGAAAAGGTGGTCCGAAGTAGGCAGCGGCAAGACAGCCAGGGAAAAACCCCAGCAGTAACCAGCAGGGCAGCCTGCCTCCTTGGAGTCCCCACTCCCCCCTTCCGCCGAGCCAAGACTGAGGAGAATATCCAAAAAAAAAAACCAAAAGAGACAAACCTGCCCCCACCCCAGCGATCACAGTTAACTGCTTCTTTTGTTAACCGCTGGCCTGGGCAGTTAAGTGGCAGGGGAGAGAATTTACATAATAATCCCAAACTACAACACACTGACAACTGCAATAGTACAGTAATGCCTCTTTTAGCACAAGTAGGTGGAGATTGGCACTGGAGCAGAGCCAAAGGCTGTGGAAATGACCTGCTGAGGCTCCACAAAGCCAGAACCCATGTCTTCATTGGCGTGCTCTGAGCACAGGAAGGCAAACTGCAGAGCTGGGGCATCATTCCCCACTCTCTTCCATGTGTAAATCATGAAGTTTAGAGTTTGTTCTTATGTGGCAGGTTGAGTTTGGGTTTTAATAAACAATGTCTACATCTCTATGCTGCATTAGCATCCTCTGAGAGCTCAGGCCTCTGATGAGAGACACCTGAATCTCACTACCGGTAGCTCAGGTGGTTGTGTTGTTTAATTTGGCCCCACTGTGCTGGAAAGCAGGCCTAGGTGTGTCCAGCTGAGAGCATTGTTCCCTCAGCCTGTGTTTGCAATCTATGCATTTCTGCAGAGGGCCATTTTCCTTCACTAGGAAGCAGCCCATAATCCTTTAACACAGGCAGAGTTTGTTGTTCAGTTTCTCAAAGAAACTAATGGGCTGGTTCCTGGGAGAGCTACTGAGATGCACGTGTGTTGTAGGAGCTGTTGGTAGAATCTTGTGGGCAAAGTACTTGTTCTTTTCTTGTGTGGCAAAACTTCCTTTAAATGCAGTAGGGACAGGCTCTGTCCACTGACTTCTCTCTGACAATCCCAGGCAAGTCTTCTGCCAGCTAGAAAAGACCCCAGAGCCCTGCCTTTGGCTGAAAGGAAAGTCTGGATATGTCAGGAATAGGAGTGACCCTGGTCTCTGTGAGAAAATATAGACAGGCAATGGTCAACTTTTGCAAGCCAAGTCCCCATCACAACTGTTCTCCCTGCCTCCAGCCTGATGTTTCTGCTCTAGGCAAAATCAGCCACATTTCTTGGACCAGTTTGCCAACTAGTTCATGATTGACCAGGATGTAAAAAAATCATTTGTTCAAAAGAATTGAATTCTTGTTTTTCATGAAATTTTTTTTGGTTATTTATTCTCAGTAAAATTGGTAAAAAATGGATCATTTTCTTGAAATGGTTTTCAAATGTCTCTCATGGCTATCATGTCTGTGTAGCTCTGATAGCCCATATCTATCCATGGAGATCTCTGATATATTTGACTGATGTCCCATGTGATGGTCTGGTCAGGCTCTTTGGAGGTCAATGTGGGAATGTTGATTTTCTGCCTGGCCTAAGCCACCTTTGCCAGGGAAGGGGAGTTCCTGAAATCCCCGCTGGCTTTTATTATTGTCCCAAACTGTCCTTGAGAACCGTTCACTGACACATCCCTCAGAACCCCAACTGACTGAGTTATTTGCAGGATCCAGACCTACTAGATAAGCAAGCCTTTCAAAGCTAATAGGTGAATAAATAGCCAGCAGTTAAATTTTTCACTTATTAGGAGGTTAAATATGTGTCTTAGTAGATCTTTGGGGAAAGCAGGGCCTTCTCAAACAAAAACTCCCCACCCTTTTCTCCCTCTGCAAAGAGTGCAGATCGAGTGACTGAATGTTAACAAAACAAAGCCCTTAAAAATAATTGCATTTTTCATTTTGTGATTCATTTCAATTTCATGAGTCTCAAAACACCACTTCTCAAATGATTAATGTTTTCTCCATTGATTGCAACTGTGCTCGAGTGAAGGTCTTTCTTCATAGTTTTAAACAAAGAAATATTTTAAGGGTCACAAGATTAATGATGTGACATTGAGGAGCTTTTCCGTAGATATCCAGGGAAGTGGGTAGTTTGGAAAAGCAAATCCAGTCTTGAAGTGTAAAATCCAAAATTATAATCCACCTTTGGATATAGCACCTATCTCAGATGATACTGTTTTAAGTTATTTTTTCCCCTCTTACTGCCTTGCAATCATATTAATGGGTGGGTTTTTATCTAGATTCTTCTCCTCCTTTTGTACTCTTGTGATTTTTTTGCCCCATCATTGTATTTGAGTAAATAAGGGGATAATAAGGATGTCAGCTCCAAAAAAAGTGTTAAAGTCTTCCCTCATTAATTCTGGAGACTTAGCAACAGAATTTGGCTCACAGTGTCTAAATGTAAGGAAATTCCACAGTTTACAGCCCAAACCCAGACACAGCTGAAGGGTCCCCTGTTAATTAACAGCCCAAGACACACTCATTTATTGCTGCTTTTCCTGCTGTAATTCCTTTCTGCCCACTGCCCCTGAAGTGTTGATGAGGCTCAGGCTGTGCAACTCTGGTTGCCCTGGATCCCAGCAGGACATGGCAGAGCAGAAATGCTCAGCTGCAGCTCGAGGGCACCATGGGCACATCTGTGCCCAGGCAGAGCTGCCCCTTGGAGCAGCCCCAGAGCTCTCCAGATGTTCTGCACCTCAATTTTGCTGGTTTTACTGCTCACATGATTATCTGTGTGAGTCAACTCAGAGCTCATCACCTGTGCTCTGGTGGCTTGACATGAACTGACTCATCTTCAATATATTGAAATGGGTCTGGCTTGTACTTTACAGTCGCTTACTGGAGGGATGTTCCATATTCACCCATAATTTTACTTTAAAATGGACAAATGGTCCATGTGAGGGTCTGCACTCCAACAGTTCCCTGCAGTGGTCACAGTTCTCTGGGGGGAGGTGTGTTTTCCATCCTGAGCATCCTCCTGAGCAGGGAAACTGGGAGCTCTGGGGAGCTGAGCAGGGATCTCAGTGCCTGCTCACCTGGGTGTAGGTGTTGCTATTCCATTCTTAGCCTTAAACTTTGTTCTTTTTTTCCTTGATTGTCTGATAAAAGACAAAATTCCAAGCTGCCTCACTTCCAACTCTATTCTATGAAAGAATTAATTGTGCTGCCATAGATACTACCATGGAAATGCTATTTATTGATTTTGGTAATACATTTGACTTAAACTACCTGCTTTTCTTCTGGGCTCCAGCCTTGAGCAAGGGACTGCCATCAGAATCCAGGCTTTTCCAAACTTAATCCTCACAGAATCTACATTTCTTTTCAAGCTGTTTCCATGCAAGACTTCCTTCACACAAGAGCTTCATTGTCATTTATGAAACAAAAATGGTGTTTAGAAAAGTTAAGCAAAGCCAGAGATGGGCAACACACAGTGAAGTTCTCACAGTCCAGGGATGCTTCTGCCCTGGGTGAGATGTAGGATATGGAGCTGGATCTGTATAAGTAAATGTAGATATTTTTATATGTACTTGGAGGTTTTTGACACCAACAGAAGTTATTTGTGATGGTTGCTGGCACAACACTCTAAGAAAGGTACAGTAGGTACCTATTAAATGGCTTTTAAGAAAGAAAAATATGTTCTGGAATATTCCCCATCAATAGGATGCTGGTTAATATTCTGGGTTTACGGTAGATTATATTTTAATCCTATTATTTGTAGGCAAATTTCATTCAGGCAGTCAACATTAAAATATTTTTAGGTGCCTTCTCTTTATTCTTTATGCATTTATTGAAGAGTATTTAAGATGTTGGCTCTTGAAATTTTTTGCTGTCACAAAAAAATATAAATGAGCCTGAAAAATGTGGAATAAACATAACCAAGATTAACAAATCTCTTTTCCTTTTTTCCAGAATTTAAAAAAAAGAAATCTGAAAATTCAGATTGCTGTTTGGATTTGGGGTCTGTTCAGTAGTTCTGGTTTGGAGTTCAGCAGTCTTGGTCCTGCTGGATCTCTGACTGAGTCTGGAAACCAACACACGATTTCAAAGGCTGGAAGCTTTTCTTTCCCTGCAATTATCAGCCACACTCAGCTGAGATGACAACACGCTGAAAAATTAATTGAGAGTTTAACCTTCAAATGAAAAATGCATAGGACACACTTTACTATAATCAGCTTTCCCAGTCATAGATGCCTTCAGAGATAATTTGAGTCTCTTGCTGTTCTACTTCTGACCAATTGAGAAAAAGCCACTTTTGTAGAGGCATCAACACAGGCCCATCCAGTGCCTGTTATCTTGTTTGAGTAGCAGGTTTGGGGATCCTTGTTCCTGTTTGCAGAGAGTATGTGCAACAAGATTAATGAAAAGTCTCCTCTTTGCAGTGTTTGGAACAAAAGCTAATCAGCACTCCCATGAAAGTTTCAAATCTTTGTATTCTTTCATTTTGCATATTGGTAGCTGCAAGATGATCCCTAATGTTTGTTTTATTCTTATCTGTCAGAAGCAATGCCAGAATATATTTTGCCTGACTCAAGTTGGGGCAATTAATCCTTGGCTGGAACAATCTCTGATGGTGATTTTTTTGAATAATTGATCTGATCCAGTAGTGCCTGTACCACAGCTACTTCCCACCAAAGAGACATTAACAGTCAGCTACATGTTTTAATGACTCTGTTCAAGTAAAATCCACTGAAATAATTTTTCTAATTTATACTGTGTGTGGAAGGGGGGAAGGAATAACAGAACACTGAAGCAATGGAGATCTATGTCCCAATGTATTTTGGTAGGTTTTTTGTAGGTTTTTGTTATATTTGTGGACTTAAACATTAAAAGAACCCCAAAACAAACCTATGGAATACCAAATAACTACAAAACACACTCCACACCCACCCACATCATACCCCCCTCAACAATTATACTTGTTTTAAGAGGATTTTGTGATGTTTGATATTATCAGGACACTAATACTCAAATTTATTGAATTATATTGCAAAATTGCATACACTGATCTTGGCCACTGAATCAGACTATCACCATATCCTCAGCAGAGCTCTGAAAAGCCCCAGAGAAGCTGTGGCAATTTTCAATGTTCTGGTTCATGGAAGCAGAGCCATTTTCAAGGGCTGGACCCACAGCATTTTGAGAACTTCCCCCAAATATTTAAGCTGTTCACACTTCATATTTTCTCACAGCTGTGAAACTTGCATTCTTCATTAGGGTTCACTTTCGATCTGAAATCTTTTGGTGCTTATAAACTGTAAGAAAAATTCCATTAAACAAGTGTTACTGCTCGTTTTCAATACCAGGAGGCTTTTAGAAAAGCCTGTGTTTCTGAAGGTGTCTGTCAAAGCTGCCTCCAAATCAGAATTTCCATCCCTGTTGATTCCAGTCCCAATATTTTTGGAGTGTACACTGAAGCTGCAAGGTGGGCTCTGGGTGGGCTCCTACACAGGGACTGAGGACTGAGCACAACTTCTGTCCATGCTGAGATGGAGAGGTTCACCTGAAGAATAAAATCACTAAGCTGATGAATAAATTTGGTGTGTCAGGACAAAGTCTGGTTCTCTTGGGGGAATTCTCTTCACCTGGCTTCTGGAGATGCATGAAGATGTCAGTAAAGAATAAGAATAAAAAGAATTCAGCGGGCTTATACAATATTTGAATTTTTTAAAAGTTTGTGAGAAAATTATGCCCCAAAGGTTAAAAAAAAAAATCAAACAATCAGTTGCCTTTAGCTTAGATGAAACCACAATCCTGATGGTCACTGCTTGCTTCCAGAAGAGTGAGTCTCCTGCTGCCACAGATTGTCTCATGCAAAGTGGTGATCACAGAATCCCAGAATGGTTTGGGTGGGAAGGACCTTAAAGCCCATCCAGTCCCACCCCTGCCATGGGCAGGGACACCTTCCACCAGCCCAGGTTGCTTCAGCCTGGCCTTGGACACTTCCAGGGATGGGGCAGCCACAGCTTCCCAACATCCCATCTAAACCTACTCTCTGGGAGTTTGAAGAGTTAGGCTTTTTATTTTTTTTTTTTTAATTTCTGATCTGAAGTCCAACTTTGCAGGTGACATGAAATTCCTTTGAGTCACCAAATACTCTGTTAATGGCAAGATACCCCAGAGGACCTCAGAGAACTAAGGGAGCAGAGGAACTTCAGAGTTATACAAGTTTGGGTAATGCACCCAGGGGAAATGGTGTAAATCAAGCTTGAGGGCACCATTCTGCCATAGCACAAAGCTGTGCTGAGCTCACATCTTGGGTGCTGTGTGTGTTTGTCTTTCTCTTGCCTCTGCAGTGCCATGGAAACCCCCACCCTGAGGAATGCAGGTCCTTTCTGGAGCTCCTCTCTGCAGACTCCTCACTGGTTCCTCCATGGCCATGGCTGTGCTTCTCCTCCAGGTCCCACTGGGGCTGTGCTCACATCCAGAGGCACTCGTGGCACTGTGGGTATTTACAGGCTTTAGAGGCCTTTGGGATATGGGTGCACTCTCTGTTGGGTTTGGGGTTTGTATTTTTTTAATTAATTGAAATTATTTGGAATTCTGTGCATAATAAATCAGCAATTGCTGATAAGTTAATAAACCATGTTTCAAGGTATTTTGCACAATGTGTTTCAGAGTTATGAACAAGTAAATAAAATGTCCTTAGATTAAATAAACTTATATGTTTTTCTGAATCCATGTCACTAGAATGACTTTTTCAATTAATTTCCAAATTACACTGTTCTCCATCCAGGTAACTGTGAGCCCAGGGCTAAATATTCAGAAAGTCAGGGCACTGGAAGAACCCCAGTCCTAAGCTGCAATAATGCTCTTGGGTGCAGTGAAGCTGCATAAATAAAAATGAGTTTAGAATTTATCCTGTTCCATGGATACTCTTTATTTTTTCCCATGGATGTTCTTTATTTTTCTCCTGTACATTTCACATATCCTGCAAACACTGGTAATGTTAGTTTGCACTTTTGTTTGCCTCTTTTCAAATTAAAGAGGGCTATTTCTTTCATCTTTTGCAAGAGTGATTGTTAACTATAGGGAAATTGTTGCAAACAGTAGGTCAATTAATTACTCCATTTTTAAGCTCCCCCTTGTAAAACAGAGATTAATTTAACTGCCTTTTGGTGGATTTTTTTCTCTAGACTTATCCATTTGAAATCACTGTAATTCTGGGCAGATAACACTGCTTTATTTTATGTGACAACTTTTCAGAAGATCATATTTTCTTCCTTAATGAATGCTGGGACTGAGTTTGTTTTTAATTATCTCTGGCACTTTTTTATTATTAGAAGAATGAGAAAGCAGTAAACCTGAAGTATGTGAAGTGAAAGGGGACTATCGACCTCTTAAAAGAGGATGTTAAGTAGAATGGATTGCAAAGGCCAAGTTTTATAGGATGACATAAAAATTATAAATATTTGCAGTTCAGAAACAGTGTGACTCCAAGGAATTGCAGTTTTCTTATCCCTTCTTCCTTTAAGCTTCCATTTTTCCATGTTCATTTCAAATGAGTAAGAGCTGTGGGTTGTGAGTGCAGCCCCTGTTGAACAAGGTGGAATCTACAGCACTCTGGGAATTTATTGCATCAGAAGATCAGAAAATGTGGATCTTTAATAGTTCAATGACTTTTGTCCTTAGATGGCAGAGTTTCAAATTGCATGTGATGGAGCTGGCACACATAGAACTAGAAAATTGTAATTACTTGTAATTTACTATAAAGTTACTGTTTGGTTGGTGGGAAGATAAAGATCTTTAAGATGATCCTGGTGAATTCTGCCTCTTAAGCAGAGAAGGGGATTCCAGCAACTCAGTCTCAGATGGATTGGTCAAAATAACTTGCACGAGATAATTTCCATCCTGAGAGCTTGAGCAGCACATCATATCCAGTGTTTACTGAAATGGTTGGAAGATTTGGACTAAGTATGAAGAATAGGGAGTTATTTTGAGTAGCATTTTATATTTGAAGTATTTGCTCTTGCAAATGGCTGTTTGACTCATTAGCATCTCAAATGATATATCAAAGTACGGTTCAGACTGAACACAGAATAAATGCAACATTATCCTTTTGTGTTGCCAAATGTAGGGCACCAACTGTCTGCTTCTGTGGTCTGGTGTGATCAGGGGAGTAGCTCTTTTGACTCCACTGGATTTGTGCTTGGGATGAGCCTGGCCTCGTGACCCTAATCAAACTGAATAAGATGAAAGGTTTGGGGGAAAAAGAGCTCAATCTCTACATAAGATCTTTATAAAGTATTATGGGATTAGGCCTTTAAGGAAAGGGGAAAAAAATACGTAGAGGCATTTTAATCAGGCACATCATGGTAAAGGAGACATACAGCATTAATTTAATGGAAAGGTTTTTATAGGCTCATGATATGGCTAAGGAATGAAAAGAGTCACCTAAATGTAAAACAGTGTAGTTTCTAGTACAAGTGAATTTGATACCTTGACATAACAATTGTATTTTTCTGTGTTCCTAGTGATCTACAGATATTTAATTGCCCTGAAATCTGCAACAGACCACTCTTGGGCAACTTTGTATTTGAAAGGTCACACTAAACACATTAAGTACAGATTGGCTTTATGTTTATTAGAAGGCCATGTCTGCTAAATAAATGACTCCTGCACTCCCTCAGCTGCTTAATGCAGCGGCTGCTTTGTTTGCCTGGATTAGTGATGTCATGTTGCATGTCCATCTCAGATTAGCAGTAACCCTGTTTTACACTTGAGGGATTCCTACTGTTTTAATCCACATGTTGGAGGGCAGAGGTATATTCTGAATATGGAAGGGTTGGGGGAATAGCTGAAGGCCACGGATTGTTTGTTCTCTGAATTTCTATTTCTTCATTTTTTCTTTTGGTGTCAGGTATTTATTGTTAGAAGTCCCCACAGCAGTGTCTGTTTTCTGTTTCTTCTGCACATGTGGCTGCCACACCAGACCTTTTCCTTGGATTTGTGCATGGCTATCTAAAAAAACAGCAGTCCAGGGAACAAGGGATGATTCCTTTTGATAAGTCTCACCTAATTCAGTCAGGGATTCAGTTTTGATGGTGGTTTTTACTTTTGTGTTGTCATTGTTCTTTTGTGATGTTGGCCTTTTATTCTCATCCACTTGGAAATGCAATCATAAAAGTGAATGGTTTTCTGATCCATGATAATCACAGAAGAATGAGGAACAGACAACTCTCATGGAGATGGGGCAGTTGAGTTGGCACGTGAAATGCTGCCCATTGGTTGGTTTTGTTAGCAAGTTTGTGAAAAGAGAAAACTTATCCATCCCCACCTCCCCCTCCACCCACTGCCTCTGCCCACACTGAGGTCCTGCTCCTTGTGCTGGGATCAGCCTTCTTGTGTCTGAGCCACCAGACTGAACTTACATGAGGATCACGTGTGCTTTGCCAGGGGGGGCATTTGCAGGTCACCGATTCGTGCCAAGAGCTGACAAACCAAGTGCCAACCCAGTTCAGCCTTAACAGCCATGACAACATTGCTGTTTGAGAAGGGGCTTTGTGTCCTCAAGCTACTCAGAAACGCTACAAGGCAAATATTGAAGGACTAAAAGGAAGAAAAAGGGGACCTGGGAAGAGGGTGACATGATGGCCAAAGCAGTGTTTGTGCTACTGATTATCATGGAAAAATGGTGTCTGCATAGCTTGGAAATAGAGATGTTCCAAAGCAGAGGTAGCTGTGCATCCCCAGTGCCTCCCTTTCTTGGTGGGGTTTCTCATGCTGTGCAGGGAGGCAGCAGGGAGGGAGGCTGTTTGCAGTGCATATTTAGCTGTCATTCAGCTGTGTGTACAGCAGGGCTAGATGGAGGGGATTTCACTCCTTCAGCTGCTGTGCAGTAACTCCCTTGACTTGTTATCGGCTTGCTGAGAGTGCCTGGGAACTGAAATAAATTATGCTCAGACCAAACTTTTGGGAACTTAGGATATGGAAAAGAAAAAGGTGGCAGTGCATACTGATATGCCTGAGAGCAGGGAGGAAGGAAAGAAAAAGAAGGGAATAAGGACAGATAAGGAAAGCTCATGCAGTAAGATGTTTTTCACCACCAGATAATTGGAATTGCTTTTGCTTAGGACATGGAAAGAAGGACCACTTTGCAAAAATAGTAATACTGATGAGTCTACTCTATATTACATCATCACATATTGTATGCCATTTTTTAGTATTATAATCATCATCTGCTACAAGGTTTATTATTAGGCCATGCTGGGGATCAACAAAGTGTTGGAATGGAACCTTCTGTTTTCCTGGCACATATGAAAGGGCTCTAATGGGAGAGTCAAGAAGCTGCTGAAGGTATTTCATCATTGCTTCATTCATTCACAGGCAGACACACATCAGCACTCATGGAGGTCTTATATCCAGTGCTTTAATATCCCTTTTCCTAAAGGAAACTGAGGATCTGAACCTTTCCTGTAAGCTTTTAGCTGACAAGACTCAATGGACAGAGCAAATTATATCCTCCCCAAAATATTCTGTCCTTCATGTCATTGTGAAGAGCAGAGCTACTGCCACAGGATTTGGTGTGAGTCTCCAAATGATAGCCACACATTGATTAAAGCAAAACATCAATGAAAGAGATAGCAGAGTGAAATAAATATCAATCAAGCATTCTAGGTTCATCCTAATTAGGCCACAGCTGGGAACAACTAGCAGAAAATGTAGGGAGTAGTACTGAATCAAGGCCAGAATGAGGAAAGGAATGGGAAGTTATCTGTTAATGCAAACACATGCATGACACACAGAGAGGCTTTAGTAAAAATTAAGAGTGTAAATTTGCTGTTATGTCAGATGCCCATGTACTTTGGGTCCCGAACACGGTCTTATGCTACAGGAGTGTTATTGAAATCATAGGTAAGATGACAAGTTTCCTGTTCCCAGATCTATGTGTTTTACTGACTATGCCATCACTGGAAACAGCCTTGTGTTCTTGTGCCTGGAAGCACAAGTCCCTTCAAGTGGTGGTGCATCCCTTTGCCTAAAGCATGTGTTATGGGGCAGTAAAACAGCACCCAGAGTCCCTTTAAGGTCCCTGGGCCCAGGCTGCCCCTCTGCAGCACTCCTGGCTGGGCTGCAGTGCTGTGGGACTGGGGCTGTGCTTGTCGGGGTGGCTTTGAGCAAGTGTGCAAGCTCTGAGTCTCCAGGAGTGTCCAGCCCAAGGCTCTGGGCTGTGGTGGACAGGAGAGCAGCCGCTGGTTGGGGCGTGCAGGGGAAGGTGTTGGGAGGGGACTGGAGCTGCAGCACATCAGGGCAGGGGATATCCACGGACCTGGGGCTGGGGGAGCACTGGGATGAGATGTGGGGTGGGCACTGGGCAGTGTGCTGGGCATAGCAGGGGTGCCCTGGGGGCTCAGGTGTGTGTCCATCATGCTGTGACCGCAGTGACCTTGGGGTTTGGGGTGTGTGTCAGACAGACTCGGAGCTGGCAGGAGTTGAGGGCTCGCCCGCCTGAGGCCTGAGCTCAGCATGGTCACCCAGGGGGCATGCTCACTGCTGGTGCAGGTGTGGCACCAGGTGCAGGTGTGTGCACTGATTGTCACTTACAGTGATGGCTGCCACGTGCTGGAAGTTTTCTGACCCTTGGAGAAGGTGATTTCCACTTACATGACCATCAAAGGCAGCAGGTTAGTTAAAGAAAGACAACAATAAGGTTAATGAACAGAAACAGGATTGCTGCAGGGTTTAATGCAATTGATCTCAGTAGGGGCTGGGACATGAGGTGGGATGAGAAAGGTTGCACCATATCTGGTGACTGGGAAAATTGAAGTGTAAGGGCAAAAAGAACACAAGGTTTGGATTGCTGAAAATACCTCCCCAAATGCTTCCCCCTTGGACAGATTGCTGCTCTTGGTGTTGCCTTGTTTTGGGAAATTGTAAAAGGATTTTGTTCAACACTGAATTAAAAGATTAAATAGAAATATTCCTTGGCATTTTCTGCTGTTTATGTTGAAATAATTTTATTTAAATATATACATGAATTTAATTTTGATTCAATATTAGTTTCAGGGAGCTGCAAAACTTTTAACTTTTTTTTTCAGAGTATTGAGTTGAGACATTTTCTTATGTTTTTGCCCAAGTTGTTTTCATTGAAAAATGTTCATCTACCCTGCTAACAATCATAATACTTGGAGGCTATTTATTCATAATAGTAAATTCTTTTCTTTAAAATTACCAAGCAGTATTTTAGCATTTTATAAAGTATTATAGATACTGGATTTATTCTAGTCACTGAGCTCAGTGAATGATGTGGCAAGATTGCATTTGAGGAGAAGGAGAAGAGAGATACAACGTGGGATCTTTGTAAAGAGAAAAGCTCCTGGAGGATGGTGCCTTTTGAATGCTATTCCCAGTTTAAGCATAAGTGTTGAAAGGCAGCCATGTGTTCAGATATGTTATATGAATTGTTCTTAAGGCTAGTGATTTTTTCCATGGGTAAGGCTTCTCAGATTTCTTTTAAGCCATCTGTTGAGGAGAGCATTAGATTGTCAGACATTGTTTTCAAAGCTCAGTAAAATATTATCTGTTTAATCCTTACATTACTTGATTTGGAGAGAACTTTATGAGAAGGTGAGAAGGTTATTTATTTTATGTTTTGGGGGGGGGATATTTATTTATTTATTTTACAAATGGAGAAAGAGAGAGGAAATGTTGGGTAAGTCACTTTGGAGTAAAACTAAGGTGGAATATGGCAGTCCTGGGCTTGTAACAGTGAAAATTCCTTTTACATGTCTGGGTAATGTGCTCCTGTGATAATCTCAATTAAAATGATTTTCAGAAGATTATTCAACCCCCTTGATCTTTCCTCCACTGAGCCAAACAAGACAATTAATAGAAAGCCTTATTGCTTCCCTTGGTGAGGTTGGGGGAGTGAGCTTTGCCTCCTGGGGTGGCTGTGACTCCCACAGCCACACCTGTCACTGACTCAGACAACGAGGACTTGTCTGTGTTTGCTCTCAGGGTGTTTCTCTCAAATTCTTTTTTTTTTCTGAAAACTTGACCAGGCTGAGGTCATATGCTGAATTTAGCTCTCACAGCACAGGCTTGCCATTGGCTTTGAAAACTACTATCAGTTATTTGCAGTGATTTTTAGGTAGATCTGAAATTAAATCCTTTTTAAAAAAGTTCTACTCAAGGAATTTAAGTGTAGAATCTTCTTCACAGGGTTTTAAATAGCTACTTAGAGAAAACAGAAGGATCCTGAAGATACTGTGTCAGGCCCAACCAATACTATAACCTGTGGCCAGCAGATAGTGTTTGTAGTGAATAGGTAGTAGAAGATGGTGTCCCTCAGAAAGCATGAGGAGCTCCTTCCAGCTCCCTTCTTTTGCTATTATGGACAGCTGAACTCTCAAAACCACCAAAAAGGTGGCACTTTGGAATTTCTCTCTCCCAATTACACAGTATGGGAAGAGGAGGACTCAGAACTCTGGTCAGATCCAGTTCTCTTCTTTCTGGAAAGTGGTACCTATAGAGTTTATTCCTCCCATCATTTAAATAATGGGACAGTGCCCTATGATGGCAGTTTACATCTAATAAAACCCAAGTAATCTCTGTCCATTGGTCAGTGTGCCTCACACAGACCATTTCTACAGGGACAGAGCAGACACTCCATTCTAATGGCAAGAAAGAAAATACAGCTTGAGAAGGCAGTAGATGCAGTAAGATGAAAATCCCTTGTGACATGTACAGGAGTATATTGGATTGTTCCTTCTCCTAAGAGGGTCCCTTTTCCTGAACCCAGCAGTGAACTTGAACAGCAGGAGTACAGGCAGGTTCTGAAGTGTTTCTTGGGCAATCTCAGGAAAACCCTCAAACTGCAGCTTCAGCCCAGTTGTGTTAGTCCTGAGAAGCAGAGAGAGAACAGCAGGGAAATATTTGGCTTGTGGAAAGTCTGGCAGTTCTCTTGAGCTGGGAGGTGCAGGGAACTCACAGCTCCTGAGATTAAAGCCCAGCCCCTCTCTCCAGGGCAGCTCCCACAGCCACGATGGCTGGGCTGATTTGATTCCCTTTCTGGGAGGACCTGTGGGGCAGGTGAGTAAATGATGACTTGCAGCATTTTTTATGGCCTGTTGTGCAAGAACACTGTGCTGTAGATGTCCTTGGTTGTCACCAGCCATTGCAGAATGCTGTAAATCACCCTTATTTTACTTTATGAATTGTAAAAACTATCATACATTTCATAGGTATCTCAGGACAAGATAGTAAATTTCAAGTTTTTTTTCCATGAATTTATAGCCAAGTCTCAAAAATAGCTCCTTATGCAGCAGGAAAAAATAACTGTACATCTGAGGAGCAATCCATTGTCTGCACTTTGGGCACACATCTGCCCCTGACATCAAGGGCAATAGGTGGCCCACAGAGTAATTACTTAGTGGAAAGTAAGGAAAGTAATATGGAGAAAGGTGTAGTAAGAGAAGTTGACTAGGAGGGATGGACATGAATAAAATTATTTTCCAGTGGCATTTTGTTCTTGGTCCATAGTTTACAGGACTAGCACAGAAAATTACAGCTGCCATCTTCTCTCCTAGTTAATCTCTTGTTTTGTCATTGATTTGTCTCCTATGCTTTGCAATAAGGGTGCATCACTGTCCGTTTGCAAGTAGAATTTCTAGTTTGGCACATGTGAAGAAAAAATCTCTGGAGCAAATTTTCTATGTTAAAGGGACTTTTAACCTGATAAGAACATGTACATAAATCATCATTTTGCTAAAAAAGGCTGCCTAATTCCTCTGGGGAATATATCAAAAGAGCAAATAATATCAGTGTGGAGAAGCTCAATGCTCCTCTTAAGGTCATGTGCACATACATTAAATATTTCTGATGCTCTTGAGGATGAAATTTGGCCACAACAATGGAAGAAAGCAGCCTGTGAGATGTTCTACTGGGAGCATGTTAGAGCATTGAAAATCTGGTCCTTGCCTTCCATTCACATTGTGATCCTCCGTAATTGATAAAATTCCTGGCTAGAATTCCCTGGAACTGTTATTTCTGTCTAGGACCAGATGCACTGTTAACTGCTCATTGACATTAACATGTTCTCATCCCTGAAATGAAAATGAACCCTGTTTTTAGCCCTCTTTACATGATCTCTTTCAATCTCTTGTTCTAAGGTTTATCAAATTAAAATGCCTTTCTAGGAATCATCTGCTGTTTCTGAGAGGTTGGGCAAATAGAAATATCTGCAAAGACTAAATCCAATTTTGCATTCTACCTTGTTGTAGAGAGGGGAACAGAAAGATCAAGGAAAGCAAATGTTAGCCTTATTTTCTGTGGCAACACAAGTAATCTTTGGATTTCTTTTTTTTTCTCACCTTTTGTCTCTTATAGGAACCATAAGCTTTACATTTCATGCACAGTCATGGAATATAATAGGATAATTTTCATGCAAGGACATAGTGTTGCCAGCTGAAAGTAGTTAGCAGTTTGTATTACAAATATATCTTCTAGTTTTCTTTCCTATAATTATAAAGAATTCTGTGATGACATTGAATTAAAATGTCTGCATTCTGTGAGTAGTTACCTACAAAGAGGGAAGTTTAGTTCTGCTCTCAAGAGCAATCCAGAGAGTTTTTAGAGAGGTTAATGACAAAGCTCCCTACACTGCTTTTTGAGGCTTTGAAAAACTTCACTGCACAAAATTGTGAAATTTGGAGGGGTGCTTTGTTGTGAAAGTATCAATTAAGAAAAATGTGGATATCTAAAAGGTTTGTAGCTTTTAAAAAGTCTATTGTATGTCCACCACCTTCTGCTTATTAGATAATTGTATTTAGCAGGTGAAGGCTGTAAGTCAACAATTCAGTTAAAAATAAAACTGCAATAGAATAGAAAAATTTTCAGGCCTTTTTTAGATAGCTTTTCTTCAGGTTTTATTTCATCTACTTGGCCTGGGTTTATTCAACAGGGGAAATTCTAATGGTTTCAGTCTTAGGATATGTTTTGCAGTTGAAAGCTTCTCTTGCACTTACAGACATAAAAAGCACCACAGCAAAAGGTGGGCAGCTTGTTCTTTCTGAATGGAAGTTCTGTTAAAAGTTACAACTCAATTAGAGAAGATTAATCTGTGAAAACAATGAGATCAGCAGATGTCCATGGAAGAAGACTCAGAACCACTTCCTCTGCCCAGACTTGTAAAAACCTGCTGCTGCATTTTCAAGTGGCTTTCAGTCAAAAAGGGGAGAGAGAGGGGGAGGGAAGGAAGAATTCAGTAAAAATATTTTTTCCTTTAAAGTGCCCAAATAGTAACATAATTATGAAAGGAAACAATAAGATTCTTAATATTCAGTGGCAACATAGAAGAAAAAACGCAGGAGCAAAGGGCAGCTGAGACAGCCTTTAATCAGAGGCCCTTCCAAAGTCCCAGAGAGACGCCAGAGGTCTGATGAGACACAGCTGCTCTAATCCTTGTATTAAAGGCATTCAGGAAGAAGGGGAGATGGTAATGAAAGATTGGTAATGCAAGACACAGTTGGCTGGAGAAGATTAATGTATTAAAATAACCACCACAACAAAGGGCCCAGGAAGGATTCTGTGACTGCAACCACATCCTGCCACAGCTTTTACGTGTGGCAATGCCCAAGGCTCAGCTCCCAGCAGGAGGACAGGCTTGGAGCTGCCCTGCCCATGGTGCAGGGACTGGGGGGGAGACTTGTCCTGCTCCTGGTATTGAACATCCTGTCTGCAGTGTTGGTATGTGTTTACCCTGGAAAATCCAGTGTGGAGCAGGAAAATAATTTTGATAGAACAGTTATCAAACCCAGTCTGTTCTTCTAAAACATTCTGACTGAAGCACCTTGGCTTTTGCTCTTCAACAGAATTCCTCTTCTGCAGAATTCTCAACCAGCTTTACCCTGGATATTCTTCTTTGAACATGCACCTAAAATATTAATTCACAGAATCACAGAAGATACTGAGCTGGAAGGGACCCACAAGGATCATCCAGTCCTAAAGTAAACAATAAATATCATGGAGAAAAAGGACTTCACTCAACAAGCCTATGGGGTTTACAGTGAAGACATTTTATTACACACAGCATACGGTTTATATAGGGTTAAAGCTACATTCTGTTGGCTAAATTGAACTTCACACCATCAGGCCACAACTTTTAATTGGTTAAAATCCATATCTCACATGTCCAATGTCTATATGAACTCATCCTAGATGTTTTCAGGTGCACCTCTGGAGTTTTGTGGGAGACCTTTGGAGTTCTCATGAGAAACCTCCTGGGAGTTGCTAAGAACTCACAGAGAGTGATTTCTCCTCCACCAGACAACAGCAGCTGTGACTGTTTATTTTTAGCTGCTTTCAGTCTCACAGGGTCTGAATTGTTCACCTTTGATGTTTCTATACCTACACAGTCCAATTCCTAGCCCATCCCCAGGAGTCACACCTGGTGCCCCAGAGCATCATCCAAACACTCCTGCAGCTCTGGCAGCCTTGGGGCTGTGCCCACTGCCCTGGGGAGCCTGGTCGGTGCCCACCACCCTCTGGGGGAAGGACCTTTTGCTGAGATCCAACCTGACCCTGCCCTGGTACAGCTCCAGCCATTCTCTGGGTGCTGTCCCTGGTCCCACAGAGCAGAGATCAGTGCCTGCCTCTCCTCTGCCTCTGCCCAGGAAGATGGACCTGCACTGAAGTCTCCCCTCAGTCTCCTCTTGTGCAGCTGAGCACACCAAGTGTCCTCAGCTGCTCCTCCACATTCCTCCTCACAAAATTTGGGGATTGTTTTTGAGGTTTTTCCCCTCATGGTGCTGAGCAATCAGGGAGATCCATAGCAGATCACACACAGGCTGAAATGTCCTGCGATTCTGTCAAGTGTTTAACTAACTTGGATGAGGTCCCAGATGGAAGTGGGAGAGACACTGGCGTGGCTCAGAATTTACCCAAGGTTTATGCCTCCCTTGAGCCCCCTCCTGCTGCTCTTGGCTCCCAGCCCTATGCCCTTGGCAGAGGCTGGTCCTGAGCAGCAGCAGAGGTCCTGCCCCAGGGAGGAGTGGGAATTTCTCCAGTGTGGGTTCAGCAGTCTGAGATGACGGATATTGCTGCGGAATTGTCTTACAGGGATCATTAAGACCATATACTTCTCCTCCACCTATTCATCCAATTTCTGCTTCTCATGGGACCTGAAGGCAGGCTCTGACCTACCTGGAAACCTGGGCCAGCCTGGAACCCAACCAACACAATGCAAGCTTTGACTTTGTGAAGTGATATATCTCACATGTGCTGAACAACCTCTTGCTGCTGCATTGCTGACTTTGCCCTATTTTTGCTCTAATTTACAGCTTCATTTGCCTTTGACACCTTCCTTTTTCAACAACATATTTTCATTCACTGAATGACCACTACTTCTGGCAACATTCCATTGGATCTTTGAATTAGTGTTGTTTCCTCTAACACTTTCATCATGTGCAGGACACAAATCACAGGCAATTGCAGAGTTGGATCCCTCTTTAAGGAAGACTCAGGAACTGAGTTCCTAGTCACCTAGTTTTCTAAATAAAACAGACTTTTCAAATTCCCATATGTTCATGAGACACTTTCCATGTTCCCCAAGAAATATCTTAATGGAAAACAGAGGCAGTTTTAGGCCCTGGATTGACACAACCCCAGCTGAGCAGGGGTTTCCTGGCAAATATCAGACGGTGACGTTTGTTTAAAGCACGGAGCAGGAAGTATGTGATGTTGGCACTTGCTGCATTTGTAACACTCTTCATGTTGCCAGAGCAGTTTGAGGCTGTCTAGAGAATTTCTGGCAAACTCTACTTGAAAACTACCCATGTAGAGCAGCACTTTCCTAATTGACCATGACAAGCCCCCGATGAGCTGCTCAGGGACACACTGAAGGAGGAACTGTGGAGACTGTGAGGATGTTGCCTGGGGCACATTAACCCTTCCTCACAATTCTTCAATGTATAATGTCTAATCAGCAAACCTTTAGAATTCTTTGTACCTCTTCCACTTCAATAACTATAAATAAGTTATTTGTGTTGTTCTAAACAATGTTTTGCAAAACATGGTTTTAAATTCACATTGACCTGTACATCAGGATATTTAATTAGGTTTTCTGTTGAATGTTTTACTTTCTCGTTAAAAGAGTTTAAAATATTGCCATTCTAAGTACTTAGAACTTTGTGGTAGTAAATTCCATTATCCTGCTCTCAATTAGCAATGTCCAACATTAAGTATTAATTATAACTCAACTTGTTTCTAACCTAGTAAAAGTAATTTCCAAACTTCAGTGATGGATAGTGTTGCTTTTGCCAAAAGTATCTCATGTTATCTCCACTGTATTTCTGTCCGTGGACATGTATTGGAATCACAGTTGTCCTTGCAAAGTTGGCCACCCCAAGAAATGGCTTTACAAGATTTTTTTTTGAAATGCACTCAGGGTATTTCTTAATTCTGTGCTTAAATCTTTTCCTATCCTGTGTTGTGCTGGCTCTGCAGTTTGCCTTTCTGTGCTGTTTCACATGTGTCTGTTGGAAAAAATAATCTGAAATAACCAAAATAGAGCATCCTCTGGAGCTGGTTTCCATTATTGCAAGTTTGAAAATCTTTTTTTAGTTAAACAAAGTGGCACTGGACGATTGCTGTGTCTGTAGTGTTGGGTCTTTGCAGGGACTCTGGAGTGCTCTGGTCCAGCCTCCTGTTTGGAGGGGAGCTGTCACAGACACCAGGTGAGGTCCAGCACAGCTTTATCCAGCCCTCAGTTTTGAAACATCCGTGCATGAATATTCAGCTTCCAAACAACCTGTTCCACATCTATCAGCATCCTTCAGGAAAGAGGATCTGATTTAATTATGCAACTGATTTCCAGAATGAGACAGTTGCTCACGGCAACATTCAGGACTTTTAAGAAGAACTTGGGTACCAATTGCAGAAAGCAGTGTACTTTGCTGGGTCTAAATTGCTTCCTTAGAAGTTGAAGGTATCATTCCTGAAGTCCTGACTATGAGCACAGCACTGGAATTTTAGAAGTCTGAGCACAAATGTTTGATCACAAAATGTTATGCGTGAGCACATGTTTTTGGGGACACACATTTACTGCATATATTGTTGTGCTAAGGCTGTTTTGCAAAATTTAGTGTTTAATCAGAAATGTATTGCTAGGCTTGTATTTATGATGAGCTTTAATAAACAAATTAATGGAAACTTTATGAGAATTCTTTCAGGGAGACATAAAAATTTGAATCCAAAATAAGTTTCTTTGTGTGCACTGATTAATCCTTCAGAATGACAGGAACTTTCAAGGTCAGTCTGCTGACGCAAGTTGTGGAAAAACAAATCTGTCAATTCTCAATGGTAACCTTAGAGTAAGGAGGGCAGGAGCAAAAGAAAGAGCTGGGTTTGTGGTGTGACAGCCATTCTAGCAACAAACTCCTCCAGACCCCAAAATCCCCCCTCCATTCACTGTGTTAATGAACGCAGCTCCATTTAATGGAGCGCTGGTGGCCAACATTGGTGTTTAAAAAGCAATAAAATCAACTAATGCTTTCATTATAATAATGATAACTACATCAAAGGGACATATGGACTCAGCAAAACGTCTCCTGTAGTGCATAAACATCCCCACCACAGGAGATGTTTATTGCTTTAGAAGTGCTCCCTTTGATGTATTTATCAGTTAAATGTATTAGTTCTGCTGCACAGTTGTGTGCAGAAATAGCACTGAGGAAGCCCATATTTTATGTATGCTCTACATAGATCATCACCTCTGAATACCAGGATCAAGAAATAAAACCAAGTCAAAACAGTTGAGTACAGTCAACCGTGTGGATGTTGGCAACTTGTGCCAATTCAGCACTGAAACGCCAGTTGCCCTCACAGGACACTTTTGTCTCAGCAGGAGGAACTAAAATTCTAGCAACATCTGATTATGCAAAGAAGTTTTTTTCTTGTAGGAAATATTTTCTCTCATTAGAATGGAATTAATGAGGGCATGTCCTTAGATGGAAAAATGATGAGCCCCACTTTGTGCATGGTGTGTGTGTGTATTCATGTGGTCTAAAAGTTGGTTTCCTCCTCATGGACACTGCAATGTAGATAATTAATGGGGCACTGATTATTGTGCCTTATGGTCTGTTCTGCTGCAGGCTGTTGGTACATAGTGTCCATTTCTGTGCAGATACAATTGCAGATGTTCATTCAAGCATTCATTTCAGCTACTGAGAGAAAAAAAAATTCTTCCTGAAAATAACCAAGTCTGTTTCTACAGAAATAAGAGCAGTAGTATTTGAGCTATGGACAATCTAACTCAAAATCCTCCTGTACTGTGGCTGATGCTTCTACCTTTTTTGGTGCTGTGCAATTTAGATGTAGAACATTGGAGGCCAACTTCTGAATCATCAGCACACTTGACACCATGTGCTGGAATTTTTTGTGTTAATTCACGTATCATAAACAGACAGATGCAAACAGTCTTGTTTAGGTTAAGGTTCCTTAGTACAGGATCTAATAATAGGAGTTAAAGGCACAGTTTTGTTGCATTTTGTCAGAAGATTGAACAAAAAGTTATGAAGGTATGTCTTGGTTTGAGATAAGCAACTGCCAACCCCCCCAAGCACAGAGAGAAAAGCCTCCCTCCTAACACCAGGGAAAGGGAGGAAAAGAGAGGGGGAAGAAAAAAACACTTCAAACTGCATTTATACTAAATCTACATATATTTTTCACAGAAAGAAAGAGACAATTAGAAGAGAGTACAAATATACACTCACACAAGTCTGCAACAACAACAAAGTCCAGTTCCCCACCTCAACTTCTGAACGAACACACAAATTCTGCTGTCCTAACTACACATTACTTAAGAAGAAGCTTATTCCCCAGGGAGACAAACCCAAGCAGAAAGGAGAGACCCAGAACAACACATTTTACTTTCCTGAGGTACCCTGTGAGCCAGTGGTGGGCCTGGTCCTCTCCATCCCCCCTGGCACAGCATCGTGCGTCCTCCCAAGAGGAGGCTGAGAAGTGACTGCCTTAACCACTCCCACACTGGTTCCTGCTTCCCTGGAGATGATGCCATAATGTGGTATGGAATACAAAATTACTGGCTAGAAGAGGTCAGCTGTTAGCTCAGCCCAGCTCAAGTCAGCTGACAGCTTCAGCCTAGTCCAGACTTCAGAGCCCAAATCTAGGCCCACCTGGGTGAACCCATGACAAGGTATTTAATTGATCACATCATTAGTTATCCTGCAGAAGAAAGTGCACATTTTTGTTTGTTGGGTTTTCCCCACCCAACCCCTTGTGCTGTTGGAGTTCACAGGGGCTGAAACTGTTTTCCAGAACAACCCATCCTGAGTTGCTGAGGGATACGATATGTAAACTGATTCCCAGCAGTGGAGATTTGTCCTTGTGCTCTGCCTGGTTGGAACAACAGTAGGTACAGAGTTTT
Organism: Pithys albifrons albifrons; assembly: GCF_047495875.1. Lineage (NCBI taxonomy): Eukaryota > Metazoa > Chordata > Aves > Passeriformes > Thamnophilidae > Pithys > Pithys albifrons. The sequence continues at coordinate 1,621,492 of NC_092469.1, read as the reverse complement.
GCTGGTGTGGATACCCAGAAACACGTCATGAGCAGAGGAGACTCAGCACTTCAGTGAGCAATGCCTTTGGCCAGGAGTGGGGAGTGTTGGAAACATCTCTCGACTGTTGAGCGCAGTTTACTCATCAAGGACATGCCAGTGCTGTTGGGATTGCTGTGAAAGAAACAATTAATAAGAAATTAACCACTTGCATTATTGAAAAATGTTTTGAAGTACCTCAGTGTTGCCTGCTCTGAAGTGCCTTCCTTTTTCAAGGATTTTCGGGATGTGCACAGTGTGACACTTAGACCATGCCATTCCCAACAGTGGGTAAATGTTTTAGCCAAGCAAACAAATGCTTATCTAGGAATGAAATATATGGCATGCAAGACACAGATTGCACAAGATGTAAGAAATTCCTTTATCCATTCCAAATAGATTTTTTTTCTGTTTTCACTTTTAGTTTAATTTTTAAATGTGCTAATCTGGAAGTAATTACTAGTTAATACTGATAATTGATTGTGTGGCTCTTAAAATATTATATTGTTGATCTTTTATTTATAACTAATCAGAGACTTAATTATTTATTGGTTACATTTCATGTCACATTTAATAGGATGATGTCTGAGCATAGGAGACTTCCTTTAATTACACAGGAAATCTTGTTTAAAGGCAATGACTTGATCAGCCTATTTCTTGTAAGCTCTTATCCTAGTCATACATTAAGTAAAAGAATTCAGGAGATAAATTGTTTTCTGAAATCTCTGTGATTTTTTTCAAGGTCAGGAAAATGGAGCTCTCAGTTATTTGCCTGTCATTTCCCTGAGCCAACAACTACGATTGTTTGTATTTAAATATTCCCTACTTGCACATTGATTTGGGCATCTTTAATGCCAAAATGCATAATGTTGCATGGATATCAGTTGCTAATTTCCATCATGTCTGTCAAAAAAAATCTGGGTTTATATAGATATACCTTTCCTACTTGTCTGTACTCATAGTCTTGATTTTAGTAGTAAAAAAGATAAACCTTCACATCGAAAGTAAACTGGAAGTTGTGCATCTGAAAACACACTGGCAAATATCACACCCACTGATGAGGGCAGTGCCAAACCTCCTGCAGAGCCAGGATTTCAGAGGGCAGGAATTGGGAGGGCTGGTGGAGTTCAGCACAGTGCAGCCTCATACCTGCATGGGAAGATCTGAGTATGTTTGGAATGTAGATATTGTAGATACTCTGCACCTATTTCTAGCTTGTTACCTAATGTAGGATGTCGTGGTACAGGGGAAAGGGGTGGAATAAAAGTTCTATGCTCATTTTAATGTTGGTGGTAGACTCACAACCCTGGAGTGTCTAAGAACAGACTGGATTTGGCACTCAGTGACGGGGAGGGTTGGTCACAGGTTGGACTACATGATCTCAGGGGTCTCTTCCAGCCCTAATGATCCTGTGATGTTTGTTCCTCTGCTCTCTCCCCCCTGTGCACCAGGACAGCAGTGAGCAGCTCGGCTCTGGGTTATTCATACCTGCACCATGAGCAAATTTTGACCTGCTGATCCTTTTTTGCACATCTATATGCCATTTATATTAGAGTACTGCCTTCTGCAAAGTAAGAGACCAAATACAACTGGATGCTGTGACAATGTGAGAAAATACTCAGTGTGAAAATGTATAATGTGAGAAAATGTAAAACACAAATTTCCAGTTTTTATTTTGACATCAGAAAAAAACCACCAAGCTTTAAAAATTCCAGATACCTGAAGAAATCCAGTATTTCTTTGAACTGAGCTGAGGAACCTCATGGTTTTTTGGTTTGATTTGGTTTGGTTTCTTCCAGTCTGCTTTCTTTCCACAGGACACCAAACTGTAGATTGGCATTGCTTCCAAAACCCTGTGACGTGTTGTTTAGACTGTTTGCATTACAGAAATTCTATATGCTACTGTTAGTGTGGCTGGACTTCATCTTCCAGGAGATAAGCATGGTTTGCTTCTTATATTCAGCTCATCTGTTTTTTCAAGTGTCTTTTTTATGTCCTTTCATATATGGCTGTGAAGTGAGACTGTGCCCTGGACAAAGAATGGGCTCCCCCTCCAGAGATGTTGCCTTTAACATTTCATGAGTTTCCAGAGGCAAAATGAAGGTGTAAAAAGGTGAGCTTTGCACAAGAGACGTTGCTCTATTTCTCTAGAATAAAGATGGCAAGATAATATTCTCCTGCTCAGAGGAACACCAGGCTGGGCTCCTGGCCATGGTGTGGGGGCCTCCAGTGGGGCAGCTGGGTGGGCACTGGGGCTTTATGGAGTCACTCACTCCTCAAAAGGGGAGATTCCTGGGAAAACACTGAAATGGGCACAGTGAAGTCTGTTCCCAATATCTGAGGATGGTAAAACTGCAGGATTTACCAGTCAGTGTCCAAAACCTGAGCTGGGCCTGGCAAAGAACTCTGCTGATAGCAGAGGCTACTGTAAAGCCTCAGGAAAGAAGCCATAGCTCTGTGAGAGTGTAAGGGAGGGGAGTCCTGCTGGGAGAGCACCTCTGAGAGGGCCTTGGGCTTCAGGGGGTGAGGGGAAGAAATGGAAACTTGGAGTGAGTGCACTGAGAAAAGAGATCTAAATGGAGGTTTGTAGTTGAAAAGCTTGCTGTTGGAGGGTCAGGACCTGTGCATATCTTCCACTTACCTGCAAAAAGCAGGCTGTTACCCTGTTTTAATTGGAAAGTGGCCCCAGCTTTGAATTCACGTCTCTTCTGGAAGTGAGATCTGATCCAGATTAGTATCAGAGTGTGCTAAAGCTCGCTAAGAGCTCAAATCTCATTTAGAGATTGCCTTCATGTTCTCCCAAAATGTCATATCACTCAATTGTTATGCTTTTTTCCCAGGTGCTGGAGACTATAAAACACACTAGATGTCTTTTCAGTAACGTGAAAAGTGATTTTTTTTACTCTCAAGATTATACTGCACAGGGAAAACATTGGAGTTGAAAAGAATTTTTAGTAGGAGTACATGAGAATGCCACAAATAGGATGAGGGAACATAAAACAAAATGGATTTATAAACCATAAAAGCACTGTCAGGTTTTTAAAATGCTTGTGCTTGCTGATGGTTTTAAAGCTTTTTCTTAGTTCTTCTTGGTTCTGGTGCTGAGTGTTCCTGACAGTGTTTTGATAAGCAGTGAGTGCTGGGGACCTGCCCCACACCCTGCAAGGACATTGTGCTGCTCCTTGGGGGTATATTGTAGTGGCTTGAATAGGTTTGTCTGGAGGAACTTGGCTTGTCTTGGTTGCAAAAGAGTCTTGGGGTGCAGAAGGTGTTGTTTGCATGGACAATATGGAGCAAGCTGGCTAAACCCATTTCCTGGGGGCAGGTTTTCTTCCCTTCCCAGCTCTGGAAGATATAAGGGATGAACCAAACCCAGGAGCAGAACTGCAAACTTCTGTCACTAATAAGAATGACAGTAAAGCTGGGAAGGTAACTCCAAAGAGCATAAAACCTGTCTGCTTCATGCACTTGCCCTTCTACCACTACTCTCTGACATGGGGCAGGATGGAGAGAGCCCTGCTCAGCAGGGATGGTTGTGCCCTGGCAGTGCCCATCATGTGGGCTCTCCCTGTGCTCTCCATGGTACAGGAAGCATGACTGGCTGTAGCCTGTAGTGCTGGCAACTCCAGAGTACCCACTGTGCCCTGGGAAGGGGAACTGGAGGAGGACAGAGCAGTCAGTGCCATGAAAGGCTGAGGATTTTTAGAGCACCCCATTTTAGGACTGAAACTTGAAGAGACATTCATCCAGTTCCACTGCCTCAGCATTTCTCACAGGGGAGGGAGATGCACTGCTGGAGGTGTCTGAGTGACACTGGAGGTGTTCCCATCACCATGGTGTGTCACCACACTAAACCCCCCAGGACCAGCCCTTTGCCAAGTTGCTCTGCTGTGTTACCCACCTAACCCATCATGGGGGCAGAGCATGGAGCTGTCTGAAGGCTCCTGAGGGCTGGATGTGTGTGTTTTCCCAGGCAGAGCTGCCCCCTGTCCCTGCCAGGCTGGCAGTGCTGGCAGCAGAGTGGGCAGCAGGGGGAGGACTGAACTCAGCCCTGCCAGGCTGTCTCTGCAGACTGCCCTTCCCTCCCAGCCCAGTCACACACAGCTCAGCCTCAGGCTGTGTTCAGCCCTTGCCCTTACAGAAAGCACTTAAAGTCCTCAGGAGCTCATCCACTATCAGATCTGACACACTCAGAGCTCTCTGTAGAAGTGGTTCAGAGGTGGAGCTTCTCCTTTGTTTCCCTTCACTTCAGTGAGCAACTTTCTTCTCTTTATTTTTCAGGGTGACCTCTGCTTTCCCTGCACAGTTTTATCTCAGGTCACTGCGATGGGACACTTGAAGTGCTCAGCAACACATGGAAATGAAGACCAATCCTGAATTGCAGTCCCCTTTCAGTCCCTTAAGGCTGCTGGGAGCCACATTGCTCATTGCTACAGCCGTGTGCAAGTTTTAGAATTCAAATTGCTAATCAAAAGCAATCGTTGAGGACAAAGATGGATTAAAACTGGTTTAACAAATAACATTACATTGTCCTTTTTAGCAGAGCAACCCCATAAATCTTCAGAGACTGAGGGGGCAGCACTATTCATTAGAAGTGCAGATCTGGTGAGGATTCTGGTGGGGTTTTATTTTGTTTATTTTGGTGGTTTGGGTGAGTTGTTTCGTTTGTTTTTTAATGAATCTGAACAGAAAACTCTATGCTTCTAAACCAGGTTAGTACCAACGGAGATTCCACACAGCTGATGCACTGGTTTGCAGTAAGTGTTACATTTCAGAGCTTTTAAGAGGTAGTGTCTATTGTAAGCTCCTGTTGCTGCCTTCCAGCTTGTCAGCAAGGTCCATGCCAGACCTGCTTCTGTGAAATGTGTGCCTGAAGAAAATGCTTTTCCCTTTGATCGCACCTTTAAATTTCAGAAAGTATCTGAAATTTACCCTTTCTTGAGTTGTATTTTATAGTGCCTGATGTGGTACCACACACAAAAGTGTCCTTGGCTTTTGGGCTGTGTACACTGATGTTGTGTTGAGTTCTCCTGAGCCACTCCATAACCAAGCAGGAGGCTAATCACACCCTCATTAGCTTCAGAGATGACTACAGACATTTTTTTTCTCCCTGCTCTGGCTGGAGATTTAGTTTAGCTTAAAGGGAATGGAGATGGTGCTAATGAGAATACATTGTCTTGATTTGCATATTAGATTAGATAAATATTGAGTTAATTTACACCTAAGATGGTTTTTATTGCAATCTGCACATTCCATGGTTCTACTCAATATATTTTACACACCAATTGTGTACAGTTTGGAGGAATAATGTAACAATAAATTATTTTGATGGTGAAAACAAAAGGGGGAGTGTTTCTGTTATTTAGGTTGGTTTGAATTGGTTTTGAAAATCTGAACAATAATTTAAAAGACTTTATAGTCCCACCCTCCTACTCTGTAAGTCAGGGCCCACACGCAGTGTGCAGAATGGTCATCCCAAGGGCATCCTTGGGAGCTGTGGAGGGACCAGCTCCCCTCAGTTACCAAGCAGTGTAAGAGAGGTCAGAGATGGTGTGTGGACTGTGCTCCTCCATTGCAGGGGCAAAATGAAAATAAAACCACCAAAACTTACATTGTTAGAATCATGTGTTCTTGGTAGAGAAATCAGAGGAATGTTCAACATCTGACGCACCAGAAATGGGCTTTGTGAATTGCCTGTGATGACTCAGGAGGTTAGAACATGTTGTATTAGAAACATCTGCTCTGGAAGACAAAATACTCCTGTAGATACACTTAAATTATTCAAACTAATGTAGGGAGTTTTAAAGAACCCAAAGAATTTGCAAAAAAAGAACAAAAGGTGCTCCGGACATTTTAGAATTTTCTGCTTCCTCTGTTTTCTCTCTCCAACTGTATTTCCTCATTATAGATGTGAGAAGCACCTTTGCAAATCCTACTGTCATAATTTCATTCTCTGATTATCTTCTGATTACAAATCTTTTTCTCTCTCTCTTTTTATTTTTTTTTAATTTTCATTTGGGAAGGTTTATGTGGGGTTTTTTGTGTAGCCCAGAGGATCACTGTGCTGGTTTAAAGGTGAACCAGCAGGGGAAATGAACTCACCACGAGAGAGATTATAAGTCAGAGCTAAAATTTAATAATAATATTACAATAACAACACTGACACACAAGGGAAATTGCTTTCAACTCACAAAACCCCAGCAGTATAACCCAGTGTCCTGGGGCACAAACCCAAGGGGGTTTGTTTGCCCTTGTGCTGAGACCCCTGTGGTTCCCTCAAGTCCAGAGTAAAAAGGAAAAGAAAAACCTGTTGGTGCAGGCGAGGGCTGTGGTCTGGGTGAGAGCGGGGATCTCCTCCTGTCAAGGTCCTGCTGCTGCTCTGGATCCGACGAGAAGTTCCCAAGGTCTTCTTACCCACCACTTATGTACCCTCAGGGAGCACCCAGTCCCTCCCCCTGGGCGGGGACTCACACAATGGGTGATTCACTCTGGAGCCAGGGGGTGTTGAACTGTTGATGGCCCATTAGCAGCTCCGCCCCCTCAGGCTGGGTGTGAAGGTGATAATGGCTCCCTGGGCAGCTGCTGCTAATGGCCCATTGTCCTTGGGGAATGAATAGAGGGGGTAGAATACACAGCTTTGATCACCCCCACACAGGGTTAGCTGGTCCCTCCTGCTGAACCAGGACAATCACAATCCAACTTTGTATCGCAGTGCACTACCTGTATGTCCACACTCAGGAGTCATATTGTGAAACAATGTTTTATCAAATGACTGAAATTTTCAGCTGTTGGGCAAAATGCTGGCACATTGTTATGCTCTTTGACTTTTCTACTTGTACATTAGGATAAATGCTTGAAATGACAAACATGTCAAAAGCCTATCTTTAAGAAAAAGTTGTGTTCTGAGGTGTAGCAGCACTAGGCATTCTTTTCTACATTTCATAGCAACAGTTCAATCTACTGTGGGAAACAGCCTTAATACAAATTTGGGATTAGAATTGTGAAAAACACAGAAATATTTTTAAATCATCTTCATTGCCCAAATCTGTTTACAGAGTCACCAAGGCTGAAAGAGACCTTAAGATCACCCAGTCCCACCACCAACCCAGCAGCACCATGATCACCCCCAAAGCACATCCCCAGTGCCACATCCTGACACCTCTTGGATACCTGAAGAGATGGTGACTCCATAACCACCCTGGCCAACTTATTCCAAAGCCTGACCACTCCTTCAGTGAATAAATAACAGGGATCTTGCAGGTGCTAGGCAAGAGCAGCTCTGGGTTTACAGCTCTGATATGTGGGGATCCACATTAGTGTCACATTTTTGTCCATGTTCCTCAGGTGACCTGCTCTAGCCTTGTTTTCTCTGTGAAAGCTCTGCATTTGTATTTCTGCACTTAATTGGTGCCAGAGTGGAGCATTCTGAACCTCTTCTGTTGTGCTCTTTCTGACCGTTTATGCATTTTGTAGAATATGAAGGTGTCAGCCTGCCCTGTGCTCTCACCAGGGGTACAAATGCAAACTGGATGAGTGTTCTCAGCTGCTCCAAGGGCTGCTTGTTCATCTGGGAACAGCATCCACACAAAAACTCAAGTTTGGAGAGATTTGAGTATTCTGAGTCTTGCCCTGACAAAGGAAACAATTTCACTGCTCAGTTAAAGGTTGTGTTTCCTCACCAAGGGGATGGTGGTGGCACCTTGTGTGTCTGGGGGGTATTTAGTGATCCTTTGAGTCTGAGAGCAGAGGCTCCAGCAGAGTAATGGAATATTCTAGAGCTTCTTCTCCAGTTAGGGTAACTACAGTGAGCTATGTTTTGCTTTGACTATGTGTTACAAAATTCCTGCTGTCAGATGAAGAAAGTGTAAAAACTAATTTGAAAAGCATTATTTCTTTAACATGGAGCTCTCAGGAAGACAACTTGTCCCCTCTGAAATATTAAACTAACACAAGGAGTGCTTCTTAATCTTAAACTTCATGAGGCAGTGCTGAGGAAAGGATATTTTTAATATTTGTTGTTATTTTATTTTCTCTACTTCAAATTTTCCTACATTTTCTTTAGATAAACAACATCAGAGAAATATAACAAAAGCCTCATCAGAGATGAAAGTTTAACTTTGAAATTAATGGAACACTGAGCTTGGTGCTCTTTGTTTTCCCCATCTCTTCCATTGAAAAAGTACCTGTCATTCTTTTAGAATTGCACTGGAACAGAGTAATCAGTTATTCATAAACAGCTATTTAACTAAGCTTCAGGAGATGTGGTTTGGAAATTATAAAACACCCGGAAAAAATACGTAATCTTTTCCCATCTGAAATGAATAATTTGCCTGCTACCACATCACCTCTGAGACTGTGATGTTCTCCCCAAGGCTGATTTTCCAGCCTTGCTCCACCAGACTGCTAAAGTAGTTTCTATGTCCCCACAGCCTTCCTCAAAGGAGAAAGAAGGGATGATGTTTTGTACTTTCTCCCTTTAGTACCTCTGAGCAGATAAAAATTAACCTGTCTGAACTCAGTAATAGCAGAAGCTGTCATTGTATGCTTGTGCAAAGAATAATTTAAGAGGATGCTTATGGAGCCTTTACAGAAAGGGAAAAATATTTCCAAGTCTCAGCAAAATCTTTTAAAACAAATACATCTGCATTTGGGATGATTCAGGGGGTAGCATGTGAAATAAATCAGGTGTAAAGGCTATAACAAGCATCATAAAAGATTCAGAAAGGTATTGAATTGGTCTGGATGAAAAGCAAACAAACATAAATCACTAGGCTTCAATTAATGTTGTGTCAGGTTTGTTTGGAGGTTGTTTTTTCCTAGTTAATAATGTTCACTGAGAAAAGCATCAAGTTAAAAAGGGACATGGGGAATTTTTCCAGGCTGCATCACAGATGTCACAGATGTCCCAGGCTATCAGGGACAGCTGAGAGTGATGGTAGAGAGCAGGGTAATATCTTTATGTGGCTTTTATGGAGCTCCCTGTTCCCTAATGCACTTTCTCTTCTAGAGCACAACTGGCCAACGCTTGAAAGTCGTCCTTTATTACTCAGCTTAGTTCAGCAAGTGGCAATCCAATGTCTTCAAAATGCATGTATTGCTATAATGGAGCTATGTGGTATTATTAGACTTGTAGGAGCAGTTAAGATCTATTTTTAATTTTTTAAATGAAATAAAGTTTATGTCTTGCAGCTCAGATTGTTGCCCTGCTGTTGATTTGTTTTGCTGCATCACAGCAAACCAAAGAAAAGTAATTTGAGTTTTATGGTTTTGAACTTTGTGATTATCAATGCAATCACTGTGCTGTAATTTGTCAGAATAGTCTCCTAAAATCTACCCAGATTATAATTAGAAATTGAAACAATTGAAAAAAATATTATTTTTAAATGTTTTTTCTAGACCAGATTTCCACAGAGCAGGTTGCATCTTTATAGCTTTAAGTGATGTATTGTTGTAAGAGAATGATGTATGTCTATGTAGTCTTCCAAAAGACTTTAAAAAAGGAACAGCCTTTGAATTTGATAAAAGCTGATTATAAAAATAAAAGCTACTTAATATGAAAAGGATAGTGAGAGAATCGGAGTGGTGGCAGGTTATAAACTGAAATGGTTACTGAGTAAGGCTCATTTGAAATGCTTGCATTAAATTTTAACGGAATTAAATGATCATATATTAATTATCCCCATCAGCTGAAAATATGAGCTATGATGTGGGAAATGGCAGTCAACTCGTGATTGCTTTTGCTTTCTGGCTCTAACAAAGCAAAGCTTAAAAAAACTTCTGTGGTTTTTCATTTAAAAATTAATTCCTGAAAGATTAAAGGAAGTTGCAGAGCAAAATGTTTCCCCAGAACTTTGTGTAACAGCCCTTGGCCTGGTGGGGAGAGATGAACCATCAGGGGAACAGGCAGGGGCAGCCTTGTTTGTTTGGGGCCTGTTACCTGTGAAGGTTAATAATTGCAGTGTTTACAATGAACTTTTAATGAAGGTGTCTTTGATTCCCTAGATTTCTGTTTAACTAAGATTCAGTGTCTTTGTGCCTCATGAACCTGCTATAGAAATAGTTCTTATGCTCTCTCACTGCTCTCTTGAAACTTAATATTTTCCATTTTGTTTCTTTATAAATATTCCAGTGCCTGAAGCAGCAGATGAGGAAAAACTGGCACAAGAATCTCCCTCAAAGTTCTCTCAATGCTGTGTCTTTTTCACATTTTAAAAATTCAGAGGCAAAAGACCACCCTCAGCCACGAGAATAAAAAACTGTCCTTCTTTATTAACCTCTTGAGTTTAAATAACAGCGAACATCCTAGGAAACAACTATGTGCATCTCCCTCTCAGCCCCATGTTCTAACAGAGGATGGAAGAGCAGGTATAGCCCTCTGGTTCTAGACAGCTGTTCACAAGATATCTCTTTGTCAGAGTAAGAACTGAACCCGAAATGCCTTTTCTCCTGGCTCTAACTGGGCAGGGATTTACTTTGGCAGGAGACAGGGACAGAAAAAAGGCAAAAGAAAACAAGCCTAGTGTTTTTCTGGGGTTTGAGAAGGAGGATAATACATAATACAGAACTGGAGCAGGAAAGTGAAAAGTTTAGTGGCACTGAGTATGAAGACACAAATACCACTTTTTAGGGGGGAAAGCAGACAGTGGAGAAGTTCCTATTTTGTATTGGAGGGCCTGTTTGGCCATGAGTTGTTATAAAGCAACACTGAGCAAACTGGAGGTAAAGGGCAGAGGTGTGCAAAGCCAAATAAACTCTTCAGGCTACACAATCCTGCTCTCTTAGGTAAGGCAGAGGCTTTCTGGGTGTGAAGTTCTGGTCTGCCAGTCTCTGAGGAGCTGACTTGGAGTGCACTGCGGGGAATGTTAGTTAAGCTGATCAGCATTAAATGGTGAATTCAGATAAGGCTGAGAGTGTGAGTCGGGGGAACTCTCTGGATAAAGGAGAGTAGTCAGAGTTCTTGTTCTCAGTGAGGTGATCCCAAGGTGGGAACAGGGCAGAGAATTTTGCTTGTGATAAAGCTGAAATAATCAACAGAGAGGAGAACTGGAGACCTGTGTAGGAGGAATGAGTTGTCTGGAGAGTAAAGGAATTACTGGGATCAAGTGAATGGTACAAAGTGCAGGGTTGTGTTTTGTGGTGTAACACAAGAATTTGTGCTCTGTGTGGGAGTGACAGAGATGGGACAGTTGGATGCTGGTTACAGCATGGCCACAGAGCTGTAGTGAGAAAGGCATGTTGAATCCTCTGCTGTCCTGGGGTAGGTGTTTCCAGAAGAGAGATTTGATGCTGTTGTAAAAGGCATTGATGAGATGTTATTTGGAATGATGTATAAAATGAAGTGTTTCATATTTAGAAACTATATCAGTCTAGGAAAAGTCACAGAATATGCTGAGCTGGAAGGGACCCACAAAGGTCATTGACTCCAACCCTCAGCCTTGCCCAGGCCCATCCTCAGGAGTCACAGCCTGTGCCCCAGAGCATCATCCAAACACTCCTGAAGCTCTGGCAGCCTTGGGCCTGTGCCCACTGCCCTGGGGAGCCTGGTAGTGCCCACCACCCCCTGAGGGAAGAGCCTTTTGCTGAGATCCAACCTGACCTGCCCTGGCACAGCTCCAGCCATTCCCTGGGTGCTGTCCCTGCCCTGGCACAGCTCCAGCCATTCCCTGGGTGCTGTCCCTGCCCTGGCACAGCTCCAGCCATTCCCTGGGTGCTGTCCCTGCCCTGGCACAGCTCCAGCCATTCCCTGGGTGCTGTCCCTGCCCTGACACAGATCCAGCCATTCCCTGGGTGCTGTCCCTGGTCCCACAGAGCAGAGATCAGTGCCTGCCCCTCCTCTGCCCCTTCCCAGGAAGTTGTACACCAGAGCCTGGGCCCTGTGTTTTCCCCATGCTGAAATCACAATAAAAAGGTGGACTAAATAAAGCAGTACTGGATATTATAGGTACGCCCTGCATTGCAGGGAAGGGAGAGATATTTCCATTTCCCAAGCAAATATATTGTGTCTTGGAATAACAATCTCAGCAAATCTCACAGGGAGGGAAGTTCACAGACTCTACCATGACCAGATGTGGCTCAGGCAGGGACCAAGGCTTATGATTCCTTTCTCGAGAACTTGAAGACCTTCAAAAGGACCAAAATTAATTGAGCTATCTGATAGCCAGCTGTAGCTGTGAATTGAAATGGGTTCTCTGATTTTTTTTTGTTATGTTTCTTTTTCTTCTCTTGTAATGGAGGAATTGGTATTTTTGAAAGATTTTGTCCTCCTTAATTGTCACTGACTTTGTCATGTTGCCAGTTGCAACCTCAGAAAAAAATTGTTTGGATGATGAAAATATAGTGAAAATAGTAAGTGTGCAGATTGAAAGGAGTTAAATGAAAGTTTTATCCAAAAAGAAAATATTCTCTTTGCCATGCTCTGCGAGTTTTTACCTGGATTTAAAATCTATTATTATTATTATTATTATTATTGTCATTGTTACCATTATTATTATTATAAACACTTCTAGGGCCCTGCATTGAAACTCAGATTTTCTAGCCATAGGGCAGTTCTGGTTATAAAACACATTTCTTTTCATGTGCTCCCAAATGCCTCATGCCATGGCTTTTCTAATGCAGTAAAGTGGAAGAGTAGCCCAGGGATTTACTCATCATGTTTAATGTCAAGAGAAGTATTTCCTTGAGGTCTCCTGTCACTGTCAGCAACAAAGCAGCGAGTGAGGAGCTCTGTAGCTCCTCTTCTCTCTGCGACATCTGCAGCAGACAAAATTCTAAAGCTCTGAATTCCCAAGCAGGAATGAGCTATAAAAACAAGGTGTCAGAAATGAAAATTGTTCCATCATAATTTTTCACAGTCCTTTTTGACAAAAGCCAAACAACTCTCATGAATACACATTTTCTATAACCTTATGCATTATGGATCAGGCCATAGTAGGAGTGTTGGGAATTGCTTGTCCCCAGAAAGGGCTTTTGGAAAGGCACAGCTGGTAAACAAACCAAGCCCTAGGACTTGTGTGTACTTTTTCACATATATTATCAGCTGCTCTGTGAGGAAGGGCAGACACACCACCACAGCACTGCAGCTTCTGAGGAATCTCTGATACAATAATATGTGGGAGAGCATTTTGGATCTGCTATGGTCAGCTGCAGTTTTGTGCTACCCAAAATTATTCTGAGAAGTCTGAACAAATTCCCACCAGAGACTGTGCCACCAAATGTTGCTAGAAATGTGGTAGCACCCGGAGTTCAGCTGTGGTAAGTGTGGTTGGTGGTTCATCATGTCCCATGGTGTTTTTCAAAAGGCAGGAGCCCAAACCTGAATTCATGGTGTTTTCCTGTCTCACTGGACCAGGCTGGGCCAGAGCTCTGAGGTTCTTAAACCTGTGTATTGGTCAGCACTGCAAAGGGGTTGGCATTTCTTGGAAAGGATTCTTCTGTGCGCAGGCTGGGTTTTGTGTGTATGCAAACACCAGCAGAGATTCCACAGGGTGATTGATTCCCAGGAGCAGGGAAAAGGCAAGTACAGAGTGTGGCTCCCAGACACTGCAGTGCTGTGCTTCCATTGAGAGGGTATAAAATTCCAGGGTGAGGATCACTTAGAAGAAGTTGCAGGAAATTCCTCATCATTGTTAGTCTATGAAGATTTATGGTGTTTGCCTCTGTAATAATTTACTGATTGGTGCTGCCTGACTAATGCAGACACAACCCAGCTGAGGTCTCCCTCCAGCTGAAGGGATAAGGCAGTTTGCCACTGCTTTTAGGTGTCCCTGATAATTTACTCATGTGATTATGATTTAACTTTTCCCTGGCTGCTCCTACCCCGGTGGGAACTGAGAACATTACAGAAGTGAGAGTATAAATTAGCAAACAACATATGTTTATATCTGCTCTACAGTGAGACAAGTATTTTTAGTGAGACCCATCCAACTTGTTGATCCCTGTTTGGCAAAGGAAAATGCTTAAGGTCTTTAAATCAGGAGCTACTTTAGCCTCTGCAGCTGTTGGATGTGAACAGTAATGGGGCTGTAAAGTGTCTTGGAGTCCCAAGACTTTTCCATAACTACTAAAAGTGGCTCAAGAAGTACAAGTGAAATTCTTCAAACACAAAGAGAGCATTGCTCAGATGAGTATGGATAGAGCTCCTCAGTCTAAGGAGCCCAAATAGAGAAGTGACAGTTTGGCCCCGAGGAACTGCAGTGGTTATCCCTGACAGTGAACTCGGCTCTCACAGCAAATGCTGTCAGCTTTAAATATGAACAAAGTGCTGGGATGTTTTTTTTTCCTTCAAATTTGTTTAGCTTTAGAGCAGAGATGTAACCTGTGCACCAAAGAAAAGCTGAGCCAGGACGAGTGTCTGCCTTTGCTTGTTCTGAGGCAGTGCTGCAGCTTTCCAAAGAGCTGCCTGAGAACGCCACAGCTGTCAGAAGCATCGAGCAGAGCTCACAGGATGACTCTGTCACTTGTTGTGGTAGGGGAGCTGCAGAGATTTCACTGAGGGTGTGAAAAGGGTAGCAGTGCTGTCTTTTCCAGCAACTCTCTGATGTGGCAGGAGCAGAACCACCCCCTTTATTTATCCTTGGCAAAGCATTTGCCCTGCCACTGCAGATTTTGTATTCTGGCAGAGCAGGCATGTGTCAGATAGAGAAAGTGCATTCTTTTATCCACTAAGGACAAGGAAACAAGAAGTGTAGCAGGTTCATGTTCTCTGGGCAAACCACAAGAAGCAATAAATAGGCCATCTGAGTGTGGTCATATTCATTCCCTTGCCCACAGGAACAGGTAGTGCTAATAAAAAGGATTGCAGGAGACAAGATGATCTGAGCATCTGTCAGGCAAAGCCTTGGGTTGATTTATGGGCACTGAGTAGCAGTGGCACTGCAGGGCATCATTTTGTACTAAACAGTGCAAAACTGGACAGTGTTGAGGCCTAGCAGTGACCCAAGTCATGAAGGCAGGTAGGAAGGGAGATCACTGATCTGGACATGTGCCAACCTGAGATTAAAATTACAGGGTTTGATTTTTTTAGCAGTCTGTTAGTGCCTACTGCTATCACTGTTCCAAAATTAGAGATTGGCCCTTGCTTAGTTTTTAAATGGCAGGCATTTAACAGAGATAGATAGATAGATAGATAGATAGATAGATAGATAGATAGATAGATAGATAGATAGATAGACAGACAGATAGACAGACAGATAGATAGATAGATAGATAGACAGACAGACAGACAGACAGATAGATAGATAGATAGATAGATAGATAGATAGATAGATAGATAGATAGATAGATAGATAGATGCCTTGAATTAAAACACTTTAAAGAGGTTTTGATTTTATGGTAATGTGCCTCTTGCAGTATGATAAAACACTGAGGACTAAAACAGGCTTCACAAAAAAAGCTGACTATTACATGGAGTGGTGTAATTTCTTTCCTTTGTTCTTTAGAACTGTTTGTAGGCTCCAGAAAACTGGTCACTTTAGTTGTCAGTAACAGTAACAATAACTTCAGCCAATTCCAATAACTCAGTGCATACATATGTTGGGATATAGGACCTTATATCTGTACCAGAAGTTAATATTTATGTGAAATCACCATTTTACACAGTTTCAGATGGAATGATTACTTTATAGATGAAGCATAAAGAAAGGCCACAGCATCATAAAATCATTTCTATGATTCTCTGTAGTTTTCATTTTATTATGAATAATGATTTAAATGTTTCAAAAATGTCTTAAAATATTTAAACATGTATTTGGCTTCTTAAAACTATTTACAACGACACTGCATGGAATTTCAGCCCTTAAATTGAACTGTTTGTGAAAAGGAGCACTACATTTTAAGCAAATTTAGCTCCTATATTTAGCAAGTGATGTCATATTGAAGGTCTCCAAAAATTTCTTTTTTCTGCTTTATTTCAGTAAGCTTTCAACATGCACAGAAAGTTGTTGCATTTATGGCTTCATTCTGTAGGAAATTGTCAGTTTCATTAACAGACTACCAGAGTCAAACATTTTATTTAAAGCTGTAAGACTGATTTTATGATAGCAACAAGAGCTTAATCACTCTCCAGTTAAGCCTGAGTGCTGATAAGGCTGTTGAATGTGTGTACCCCCCATCCAGTGCAAGAGCTTTTCTACTTTTTCTTCCTAAGTTTTTAAATGCTTTCAGCTTCACTGCAGTACCAAAGCAAATCAAGTAATTCTGGTTATGGACTAGTATTTCCTGTAATGTCTTTGCATTTGTGCTGAAGAAATTCCAAGTGACAGGACAGGAACAGATACACAAACATACACGTGGCTCCTCCTGCAGAGATGGTTTTCTGAGGTCCTGAAGTTTTCCAGTTTGAAGCCACAGCAGTGACTGTACTCAGTGTTACTGCTATTTTTCTAATCACTCTTCACCTGGATCTTCTTTGCTGACTCTGTGAAGATTGTTTGGGTTGGAAGGGACTTTAAAGGTCATCACATCCCACCCCCTGCAATGGGCAGGGACACCTTCCACAGCCCAGGTTGCTCCAAAGTCCTGTCCAACCTGGCCTTGAGCACTTCCAGGGATGGGCAGCCACAGCTTCTCTGGGCACCCTGTGCCAGGATCTGCCTACCCTTACAGCCTAGAATTCTCTCCAATATCCTATCTAACCCTGCCATCTGGCAGTGGGAAGCCATTCCCCCTTGTCCTGACCCTCCAGGCCCTTGTCAATAGTCAAATGGTTTTGGTTTAATATGGGAGTAAAACTCTTCCCATAGAAATAATCAGACAATTGCACAATGTGACTATTTTAATGACTTTGCAGTAAATGAAGTTTCCTTCTTTAGATAATTTGGTAACACAAGGGGAAGGGACGTTCAGCCTCTTTGCTGCCAGGTGAGTTTTGGAACCAGAGCAGAGAGGGTGGCACAGTGACACTGAAGCACAGGTTACCCTCAACACTCTCTTCAGTTGCTCTGAGGTCAGGTACAATGTCCTTGTGCTGGCAGGGGATGTGGCAGATGTCTCATGGGCAGGACATGCCACCTCCACTGACACACAGCCTTCATACTGCTCATTAGGCACTAGGGGAGGCTCTCAGTTTTCTGCCTAAGGCTACCAGGAATCCATATATATCCTGTAAGACTGACATTTATCACTGGGAATTCCTGGGCACATCACTGAAATCCTGACAGTCTGATAGGACAAAAATTCTAGGTAGGAAAGACTGTGTGCTGTGTGTTAGCCCAGGATTGAAGCTGCCAGCACTTGATTAGGCACAACCTACAACATTGGGTGTAACTAATGAGGAAAAAAAGAGATGTGGAATTGTCTGGTTATTAGACAGATTTATCAGAAGTGCTTATGATGGAACAGCAACGAGATAAGATTGCTTACCAAACGTTGCACACATGGAATCCATACAGAAATAATTTCTCCATGGTGGCCTCAGCTGCTCAGGATCATAGATCCTGCAGTCCCAGCAAAGTGCTGCAACGTGAATTTGCCACATTAATTGCAGCTTTTATCTAGACACCTTTGCTGGGAACACACATGGAGTCAGTGCTGGAGCAGCTGTAGCTGAGCAGTAGATCTGTGTCTACAGATCGTGTGGAGCAGCTGATCATCAGACTAATTACCCCAAAACTTTGGGCATCACTGATACTCAGGAGAGCTTTTGAAACTAAGTAGCAACCTGTTAAACCAGTTTGGATCTAAACAATCTTTAATCAATTTACTCATCAGAAGATGCTAATGAAGGGATTAAGATGAGTTGCTTTGACTACTTGCAGTGATATCTTTGCAAGTGGCAAGACAGGTTTTTCTGAAGTTGCATGATGGGGGACATGAATGTCATAAAAGAATAAAAGCAGCCCAAATAAGCTCAGTGCAACTTGAACTGCACCAGACACCCAAACAAAGTAACACATTTGCCATTGTCTTTCTTTGGTGCTATTCAAGTATGTAAATTTTTCAGGGGGATATTTTTTTCTTAGCAAATATAAAATTAAGATACAGCAGCAAGCACAGTCCTGCTGTTTGTTTTTTAGAATTTTACTTGGGAGTTGGGCACCTTCAATTACTTGATCTTCTTTGAAGGGGCAATTGTCTGTGCATCCACATCTGGGTTTAAGGTGGGTTCTAACAATAGATTTTTTGTGTGTATTTTATCATTTGGAACAAGAAATTATTTGGTGTGTATTTGCTTATAGGTAAAGTAATTCATTTCAGTACTGCAGAAGAATAATTTTTGAACACTCCAGAGGGTTCTGAAAAATTATTCTGGTTCCTTAACTCATGTCTCAAACTTACATAGGGTATTCCAGAATTCCTGTCAGCTCTTGCTCCCCACACTGTGAGGTCACAGGAGATGCTCTTCAGGGGGCTGAAGTGATGGTCTGTCATTTCAGAATGCTTAAATTGATGTGATTTCTTGGAGAACGAGCACTGGTGCATTCTGGCCATGCTAATGAGGAACATGAATTACAGGACACACCCTCCACACTGTCACAATTTATGTTACTAATATTGCTCAGTAGAATTGGGATGACATTTTCTTGCAAAAGGTAATAAAAGGAACAGAAAGTGTGAGTGATTAAAAATAGTTTATCCATTCTCACTACACTCTTAATACTGTAATCTTTGCAAAATTATTTGTATTTTATTATTTTATATATTTTGAGACCTGTGGATTGATGACTTTTATACTGTACTTCAAAAAAGGTTTTGATGTGTGTGTCTGTATACAGTGCAAGTCTAGAGAATCACAGAATCATTAGGGTTGTTTCCCTCTCTCTGCTTTATGAGACAATAATCTTTTGTATCATCACATGCTTCTTTTTTTCCCCTACCTGCTTAATATGGTGACAGGTTGTCAGTTAAACTGTTATTTGGTTCTAATCAATAAAATCATGCATGAGATGTCTTTGGTATGTTCATCTAATTTAGCAAATAACCAGGTCTGTCATTAGGATCCTCTTAAACGGTGACAATGTTGTCAGACTGTTCACAAGTGGTTCTAACTCTACGTTTTCCACCTGTACCCAGATAGTAACATTATTTAAAGCTGTAACATATACTAATTTCTTGTGTGCAGATACACTCTGATACCTGTTTGCTGGTCCCATTTTCACCCATGTGAAGTCTTCAGTGAAAAGGTTTGCTGGAGACACAATACACTGCATTTTAGCTCAAGATGTTTAATTTCTGCCAGTTTAATGAAAGCAGAACTTTACCCTCTGGCAGAAGAACACCATGGTATATCTGAGTGTGATATTTGCTTCTAGACAAATTTTGCCATAAAAAGATTCCCCCATTTTCTGTTTCTTTAACTGTACTGACAATTTTTACCTACTTCATCATATAGGAGATATTTCATTAAATAAACTCTATCTGGGAAAATGTCAGCTACATTCATCTGTAATATGTTTGAACACACCTCAGTGGAGTTATCTCCAAGCCTTCCCTTGGCTCAAGCCACATGGTCAGCATTGCCTGGCAATGCTGGTAGAGGGCAGAACTTATTAAATTAGTCATTAAGAGTATTAATATCCTTTGATTGCACTATGCTGGCTCAAGGACTGTGACACAGCAGTAACTAGGTACAAAGGTAGCTTTTTAATTTAGTGGAACATGGGAGCTGATAGCACACCTCTGGTGGAAGCCAAATGTTCATGTTTGTTCCAGTGTGGAACTGGGCTTGAGGCAAAGGCTCGGTAGTTTATTGAAAACTCTCCTGTGTGGCCCCAGGAAGGACCTTCTGGTGCAGCTGGAAGTTAAACCCCAGCTCTGTGCTGGAGGTGACTGGAAACATCTTTATAGCATCCTAGACTTGAGTTCCTGAGTGACAGCTGGCTGGAGTCAGTGCATATTCGTGTCCTGCTCATTTCAGGCTTCCCATTTTGCAGGAGAAAAGTCACAGTAATCTTTCATCAGGATGATTGCTTCCTGCATAAATGGCACTGGATTTTCTGTGAGCTCTTAGCAGGCTGTTCCTAAAGCTGGAAGGAAGAGAATATTGGGAAGGGCTGGCTGCTGCTTGGGAGGGGTGGTATTTTTTATGTTTCTTAAACTTTGGAAGCTGCCCTAATCTAAAGGGGGAGGGGGGATGTTTTGGGTGAGGGGTTTTTTGTCGTGAGCTGCTTAAAAGAGAGACAGACATGTACCAGCAGTCCTGCCAAGGATGGGAACTGAAAATGGATGGTCACTGGAAAAATAACTAATGGAAAGCCCCAACTGAAACAGCAAAACAGTGTCAGTGAAATGTCTGCTTTGGAAAATGTTTTTTTTTTCCCCTAACAAATGGAAAAAGAAAAGGAAGAAATATTTCTTCTTTTATTTCCATGTACTTCAGAATTTCTGCATGTTTTAAACTGGCTCTGTCTTCCTGGGGTCCATCCTTTAACTATCTTTATTAACCACAATACCATTTCAATTTTTAGGATAGCTGTGACACCTACCATCTTAATTCCTTTCTAAAACCCTCTTAAGTCTATAGAGGTGGCTCTTTCCTGCATAAAAAGGGCTGGTTTCAAAGAGATGCAGAAAGATCTTTTAGCTCTTCAGTAACTTGGCTCTGAGGTAGCCAACAAAATCAAATGTAGAGAAGTACACTGTGATTACCAAGAGTAAAACCCTCACATTTGAATTGAAGACATTACCCAAATCACTCAGTACCAAGGTAGATCTAGGAAAATTCAGAACAGAAAAGTAGTTCTTAAAAGAGTGTTAATTTATGGTAACCTCCTCCTTTCCACAGGAAGTCAGATATTTTTTATTAGGAAAGGAATAGGGAACAGAACACAGGAGCCTCAGGACACAACTGTATAAATCTGTGAGACATCAGCATCTTTAACTCTGTGTGTGGCTCTGCCACATCAAAATCAGATATCTCACAACTGCAAAAGGGTCAGGAAAAGGCAACAAGGAGGATCAAAAGCAGGAGCTGGCTCATGGACTGTGAACAATTAAGCTGACTGAGGTACTTCAGGCTGGAGAAGAGACAACAGGAGCTGGGGAGCAAAGAATGGTGTGTGCCACAGATTGCACACTGCAGAGAGGGACTGTCAGTGCTTTTATGGGCAGGAAACAGGAACAAAGTGGTTAAGAAAGACATCAGAGCAAAGAAGCAACTTGTTCACACCACGTGTAATTAAGCTGTGCAGAGCTTCAAGCCACAGGATGTGCTGGATGCTGAAAGCTTCCTCTGCTTCAGGAGAAGCTCAAGGTACACAAATCCACTGAGACTCACTAAATACAGAAAAAACTTTTTGTGGATGAAAATACAATTTGGTGGATACTGAGAAAATATCCCAGAGTGCTTCTCTTGCTTCTCCACACAGCTCTAGGTGCTTGTCTTTGCTACACACAGAACAATGGGCCAGACCAGCCTTTGGTTTGAGCCTTTAGGGGTGTTCTCCTGTCCTGTTCAGCTTTTACACTAATGAGTGGCTTAGGGATTTAATGTATTAAAACCCTCTCTGCTGAGAATTTATATTTCAAAGTAATTTAGACATGATCCCCCCCCCCACCCCCGTATGTATCCACCATTGTTGTTTCTGTAGGTCTATTCAGTGTGTTGATGCTGGTTTTCTTTTTGGTTTACAAGTATATATTAAATATGTAAGCACGTATTTAATAAGTTGTGCTGGTTTAAAGATAAACCAGCAGGAGAAACGGACCCACCACAAGAGAGATTATAAGTCAGAACTACAATTTAATGAAAGGTATTACCATAAATACACTGACACAAAGAGAAATTGCTTTCAACTCACAAAACCCAGCAGTATGACCCAGTGTCCTGGGGCACAAACCCAAAGGGGTTTGTTGGCCCTTGTGCTGAGACCTGCATGGTTCCCCCAAGTTCAAAGCAAAAAGAAGTGAGAAACCTGTTGGTGCAGGTGATGGCTGTAGTCTGGTCGAGAGTGGCAGTCGTAGTCTAGTCAAGACTGGTGGTCTCCTCCTGTCGAGGTCCTACTGCTCCTCTGGATCCAATAAACCCGTTCCCCAGGTCTTACCCACCACTTATGTACCCTCAGGGAGCACCCAGTCCCTCCCCCTGGGCGGGGACTCACACAATGGGTGATTAACTCTGGGAGCCAGGGGGTGTTGAACTGTTGATGGCCCATTGGCAGTCACGCCCCCTCAGGCTGGGTGGAAGGTGATAATGGCTCCCTGGGCAGCTGCTGCTAATGGCCCATTGTCCTTGGGGCATGAATAGAGGGGGTAGAATACACAGCTTTGATCACCACCACACAGTGTTAACTGGTCCCACCTGCTGAACTAGGACATAAGTATATATATAATAAGAATATCTTTTCCCTCCTTTTAGTACCCCTGAAGGAGCATGAGATCATCAGAGAGGTGCTTCTGACCATCCAGAACATGATTTAAAAGTTGGAGTCAAGACAATCCTTTATAACATCATAAAAAATAATAAATTGAACTATCTCTTTTACTACAATATGTGTTGTTTGGTTTGACTTCTGCACTCAGATGAAGCTGGAATTCAAACAACTGATATACCTGTGCATCTTAAAATTAGTCCTGTCTTGGTTTTGTATACCTGAAAAACAGAAGGTAATAGTACTGAAAGTTTTTAATGAAATGTGCTTTAAAAATGGAGTGGAGTGTCTTGGGGTTTAGGCAACACAGTGGAAAGCATTTCTAAATGAAACATATGTCTCATAGCCCCATTGAGAGGGAACACAAGCCAGGATTTATAATGTGGAGAGTTTGGGTGCTGGGAGTGCTGTGCCTCCTGGCACCTCTGGCTGTGTGCTGGTTTAAAGGTAAACATACAGGAAAAATGAACCCGACACAAAAGAGATTATAAGACAGAGTTACAATTTAATAACAATTTTACAATATATGCAATGGCACAAAGAGAAATTGGGTTTAACCCACAAAAACCTGGGGCACAAACACAATGGGGTTTGTTGTACCATGTGCTGAGCCTCACATGGTTCCCCTGAGTCCAACGTAAAAGGAAGGGAAAAACCTGTTGGTGCAGATAATGTTCAGTCTGGTTGAGAGTGGTGGTCTCCTCCTGTCGAGGTTCTGTTCCTCCTCTTGATTCAGTGAGTGATACCAAAAGTCCCAAACCCCTGAGATTCTATCCCCTCAGGTCCAGGTAGGAGCACCCAGTCCCCCCCCCAGGGCAGGGAGTTCCACACTGGGTGATCTGACTCTGGGAGTCAGGGGGATTTTTGGAAACGTTGCTGGCCCATGAGCAGACATGACCCCTCAGGTGGGTGTGGAGGTGCCAAGGACTCCCTGGAGGGGAGTTCTCCCAGCTCCTCTGCCAGGCTTCTTTCCCAGACAACTCCCAGTCTGAGGGGTCAGGTGTGCCCTGGGCAGCTGCTGCAAATGGTCCCTTGTTAACAGTTCCTGGGAAATGGCACAGAGGGTTTAGAATACACAGCTTTGGTCACACCCACACAGGGATAAACTGGTCCCAGCTTGCTGAACTAGGATAGGGTGCCATTGGCACCTGCTGGTGCAGTCAAGGCTGGAGACAGGACCAGGCTGCCAGGGGCACATCCTTGGCATGCAGATCCCTATGCTGAGCCAGGACTGGAGCCCTCACTGCTCCCCTCGAGCTGCTCACCACATTTTCCTGGAACTACTGAGAGCTGGAGTAAGTCCCTCAATTGGCACTAAGTTACAAACTGGGAAATTCTTCTCTTCAAAAGTTTTTATTATTGTAACCAGTAAGTTTCTATGCAAATTTCTTGCTTTGACAAGTTACTGTTCTCCTCCTGTTTCCATGAGCAGTCCTATGTGGGAAGTAGTTGGTAACTCAGAACTGGTTTGGATGCATTCTATTGGGAAAAGTGTCTACAAGTCTGCACAACACTTACCAACTCATTTTGCTTTCTCATTACTCTGTTTAATGTCCTTTCAGCTTCCTCTGCTGAATCACAGCCGTGAGAATTAGCACTGACAGTGGCAAGATGTTGTCTAACGCCACCATCATCAAACTAATGGTTGTCAAAAATAACCATTTCCAGGTCTGTGCTCTCAGAGTTTGGTGTGATCTCTAATCCACTTCATGAATCCTCAGGAGGTAAAGGTTTCTACAGGTAAATGTTACATGTCTTAAGGCAATGGATTCTGTGATTTTTGTTTACATAATGCTCTGAATATGAAACACTTGATGTTTCTTTTATATATCAGACCAGAAGCAGATTTATCATCCAGTGACTGCAATTATTTTGATAGTCTTGGCTGAGTATTTTCTTGGATGGTGTCTTATTCTAATATGGAAAGTGTCTGGTGTCAAACAAACCAAAAAAAAAAAAAAAAAAAAAAAAGAAACCAAACTACTCATTGTAGTCTTTGTATCTAAATGTTATTTTAGGACAAAAAACCCCAAAACTATTTACAGAAAAAATAAACCAAATGTTAATATCACAGATAAACTTTGTGGTTTTGTTTGGAGACTTTCAAGGCCAAGTTGTTTAGAAACCAACACAAACATCTCTGAAATATTTGGTTCTGGGAAATGAAACTGCAAAACAAACAGATTTTTGTGTCTGTAGAAGAGAATGTCTGCAATGTGCACCTCTGCTGTGAGTTTGTTATCTCACCATCAAAACTATCAATTTCTATAGTGACAAATATCTCAATGTGTTTTACCTTTCTGCTCTGGGAAAAAAATTCATAAACACTCTTGGTTAAATTAAGCTCATGAGGCACATATGTTATATACTGTGTGGGTCACCATCTCACACAGATTCAGCACCATTCCAGAGACAATATTTATTTCTTTGTCATTGGAAATTGCCAGTCTGTTGAATAACAAATATTTCTAAATATAGAACTATTGGCTTTTTGGTGGTTTGTGTTTTTTTTTTCATTTTAGCTCCATGTTTAACTTACTACCCACTCTGCCTCCTACCTCTTTCATGTACCTTGGATTTGAGCACTAGTTTTAAACCTGAATTTGATTTAGAGACATCACAGAATCATAGAATTGTTTGTCTTGGAAAACATGTTAAAGCCCATCTCATTCCACCCCCTGCCATGGGCAGGGACACCTGCCATCATCCCAGGCTGCTCCAAGCCCTGTCCAACCTGGCCTTGAACACTTCCAGGGATGGGGCAGCCACAGCTTCTCTGGGCACCCTGTGCCAGGGCCTGGCCACCATCACAGCCAAGAATTTCTTCTGTATATCCAATCTAAATTTCCCCTCTTTCAGATTAAAGCCATTGCTCTTGTCCTGTCCCTCCAGGCCCTGGTCAATGGTCTCTCTCCATCTTTCTTGCAGGTTCCCTCAGGCACTGCAAGGCCACAGTTGGGTCACCCCAAAGCTTCTCCTCTCCAGGCTGAACAATCCCAGCTCTCCCAGCCTTTCCTCCCAGCAGAGCTGCTCCATCCTCTGACCATCCTGGTGCCTCCTCTGGACTCTGCAGCAGCTCCAAGTCCTTGCTGTGCTGGCCCCAGGGCTGGAGCAGCTCTGCCGGGAGGTCTTACCACTGACTGTGAAGTTCCACCATTAGTTCTCTGGTCTCAAACACGGGTGGCAACTCCAAAACCACCCATGAAGATCCTGTTCTCATTAAACCTTCATAGTCACACTGCGGACCTTGGCAAAAAATGAGCGCTGATGAGCAGATGTAGAAATTCTGGAGAAAATTTATGATTTATATGAGGCTTTTCCAGCATTCTTCATTCCTTATCCTACTTCTCTGAAACTTTCAAGCATCCAGTTGGAAAGTCCAGAAAGTCCATTTGACCTTTGCAAAAAAATGCACTTTTACACAGTAACAATTTCATTTTAAAAAATTGGCTGAATAAGTTTTTAGCTAAATTATTGAGAGAACAATAGAATAATAAAAATTATTTTGATATTTGTGAATAGTTAAGGAAAAAGGGCAAAATTCACTGGATAAATTGTTTCCCAATCCTAGTTCCATAATGAAATTTGCTTTTCTCTTTTTTCTTTTTTTTTTTTTTTTTTTTGTAGATTTTATCTCACAGTCTTTCAAGTTTAACTAGTGGCAAAGTAACCAGCAGCTTCCATAAGGTATTTTAATGCTTTTCTGATTCTCAAAAGTCACCTGACAGGGAGGGTGCTCTTGATATTCAGAAAAAAATTAAAATTCTTTCAGCAGCTTGATTTTTATGATGTTGAATATTTTGTGAAAATCAGACTTTTTAATGGCTCACAAATTCAGTTCCCCAAACCACAATAAATTCTTAAGAGATGTGGCTATTGCTAAGGATCCCCAATTCTGCTTTGGCTGTCCCAGCATATATTCTGCAGGACATCGTCAGAAATTATTTTCTGAGACCGTTAAAAGAAAAATTGTTATATTTTAATTTTTCTCTTTGCATTTCTGTTTATTATAGTGCATCTTGCAGCAGGTTTAAAATGCCTGACTCACTGGTCCTTTGTTAGTGCATAACCCATGTTTTTAAGGGGTTTTACACAACACAGCTGAGGTTTTTTGCAGAAACTAGGAAATCACTTGGGCATTTAAAATGTCTTTAATAGTCATCTTAATCTTTGTTCCTCTCTGCAGCAGTCTGGGCTCATTTTAAGGATGAAGGTGGTTTCACTCCTTGCTCAGAAATTTCAAAGGAAGCATCGTAGATAACACAATAACAGCACCATCCTTGTCATCTCTCTAATTTCTTGGCTGCTAATACAAATTTGCATTCCTACACTGCAGTTATTGGCGATTTGCATAAACTAACATTTCAGTAGAACTCAGTATAGCTG
Organism: Pithys albifrons albifrons; assembly: GCF_047495875.1. Lineage (NCBI taxonomy): Eukaryota > Metazoa > Chordata > Aves > Passeriformes > Thamnophilidae > Pithys > Pithys albifrons. Next base: position 1,594,784 of record NC_092469.1, on the reverse strand, counting down.
AGGCTTTGGCTATTGTCCAAATTGTCATTTTCATACCAACGTATCGCTCTCTCAAGAACAGTATTTTGAAAATTGACTTGTGAAACTTGATCCCTAAAGCAGCCACTTTGATTTTCAGTCACTCACTGAAGCCCATGGCCTACCAATCAAGCTGGAAGTTCAATACACCTTCAAGCTTTAAATATCTAAATGTGAACTTCAAATTCTATTGTTTTGAATATTGCCCGTGGGAAAATAGGGGCCATATCTGTTGGGTGATGACAGACCACTGAAGGGAAAACCAACACAATGGATATTATATTGATGCTGTAGTGCTCATGAAATCAGATTAAGATACTCAGAATATGGCAGTAAGTTGTAATAACAGAGCTCAGGAGTTTGCAAGGGATGGGTGAAATCATGGCCAAGCAAAGAAAGAGTTAAATAGGCCAAACAGTCAAATCCTTGTGTTTGAATCCTTTACATTGCTTCTCCTGCTTCAAGGTTTTTCCCAAGGATTTTCATTCACAGTCCTTTCATAAGGAAATCCACTACCATTGGTGTTTCAGTTTAGTCCTAGTTATTTAGGAACCACTAATAAAAGAAAACAAATAATAAAAGAAAATAAAAATAATGAAGAAATAATAAAAGAAAACAAAGGAGCTTTAAGCACCATCGTTTTGTTGCTGACATGACCCAGCCAAAAAGGTGGTTGCTGCATGAAGGCAAAAGGACTGCAAAGCTGGGGAGAATGTTTGTGGTTCAGGAGAAAACCAGGATGTGACCAACTCCAAACATACACCTGAAAATGTCCATCCTGCAGCTTCAGAATTTTGGGCAACACTGTGTTTCAGATTTCTTACTGAGGTTCAGTAGAGTGAGCAGGTGTGATTTATTGCCACAGAATATGGTGTTGTAATAATTCTTCAAAGTCTATGACATTGTAATTAGATGTCTTCAATTTTTCAGAATATTCTACCTGCCCATGGCAGGTTTGTGGGTTTATTGTTGTCAGACAAAGCACAGACGCATCCAGGATGTTATTGCAAGTCCTTTGGCATGGATCATATTCTGAATTCTAAGGGAGTTGGTGTGACATCTCCCATCAGTGCACAACAAGTGGCATTACCAGATAGACAGATTTCCTCCCAGTAATTTTAATAAGTCAACAAATTAAAAGAAGCTTGAATGAACTTCAAAGTGTCCTAAAAGGAAGGCATGACATGCAGCGTAAAATTGGACAAGAAACATGGTTTTTATACCTGACCCAACAGCTCCTTCTGGGCTTAGAACGGAGATTTCCTTGCACAGGCTCAACAAATCCTTTGGGCTCATCCTGTGACATCAACATGAATAAGTAAAAAATGTAAAATCAATGACATGACCAATCCCAACATTTGCTTGACATACTTTTAAACCTTTTAAGTCTCCTCCTTAAAATCATTGATGAATTTAGAAGGATTTAGTCCCAATGAGTTCGACGGGTTTCCAAATTCCAGGTGTGCGATTCTCAGGCAGGCTCTGGCAGTGCTTGGGCCAGGAACAGTTCCCAGCTGCTTCCTGGTGGGCTCCTCACCCCCCACTGACCTCAGCAATTCAGCTGAAGTATTTTTTTCTACATGTATGTTGGTCATGTTAATTGTGACATGGCACTTCAGAGCAAGGAAAAAAAAACAACCACTAAAACCCCCAAACTCTTCCATGTGAAGCAGAATCATATTCCCAGTTCTTTTAAACTCATATTTTTTCAGGAACAGAGCAAACTTTTTGCCTCTGTTTATATGCATCTGTGTGCCATCTTTTAAAGTGTTTTTACAATGTGTGGAGTGAATGCCCCAGTGTCCTTGGCTGTCTTTAAAATAACAAAGCCCAGATGTCACGAATTAAGAGAGGAAACGTGCAGGATCCTGTTGCAAATTACATACAGCAATAAATTAGTAACAAGTTGGTCCAGAGAAAAGACAAAAACAAAACAGTAGAATGCTGAGTGGGTTTGATCCCAAATTATAGCAGAGACAACTGATAAAGTATTTTCCTAGGGTAAGTTTCACAACAAAGCAATTAATAAAAGGAATTAAAGTATGCAGACTGCATATGACTCCAGATTGAACGCCCTAGACTTTGAATGCTTTCTCATTCATATGTGAGAAAAGCCACTGCTGATCAATAGTTTCAGCAGGCATGGGATTTGTGTAAGCGAATTAACAAATAAATGCCTTAGTTTTTGTCAGTTTATCTTCTACAGAAATGTAACCATGTATCAGTATCTAAAGCTGATAAAGGAGATTCCTCTGATCACAGCTGTCAAATGTCACAAAAATTGATTCTTTTCAAAGCAGAGGAATCCTCCCTAAATGCTAATGGAGGACACTTCAAAATGCAGAAAGTTAGTTAAAAAATGTGTCTCTGACCTCTTTGCTCTGGAAACAGGAGGTTCTCCTGCTGAGAGGCTGCCTTTGTCCATGGGATATCTATTCCAGCTGCAGGGATTCCCTTTGTGCTGCTCCCTGGGGAAACACTGGGAGTCTGGATCCCAAATGCCTGCCAGGTCTCTCATGGTGCCTGTTGCTCTAGTTTGTGTTTTTAATGTTTTGTGGTTTTACTTTTATAAAAACTGCCTTCTGAAGCAATGCCTGGTTTTGTACACATCTGAGCCAGTGAGTTTGGTTTTGTTTAAAAAAAAGGAATGAAAAAATGACCCATTTCCACACGCTGAGGTGATAAAAGAGGGGTCAGTGCTTTATAAAGATACCTAAAGAAGCTGTCCAGATATCTTTAAATCACCAGCAGCAAGTTTCTTATTGTTTGCCATGTGTTGGTTAGTTTTACCACCTGGACATTCACTTTTGAAACAGTTTACAAGAACATAGTTCATATATACTTTTCATCTTGGTAACATCTTTATTCTCATCCAGTCCTTTTTATTTCTTTAATAAAAGGCTGCATCTTCAAAAAATTAAGAGGTTCAGAAGGTTGTTTCACACATGTTTTTGTAAAAACTGTGCCCTGGGAGCACATTTTTTACTGGGAGCTCCTATTTTACTGATTGATGTATTTTTGTGAAGATTAAACACTAGATACAATGTGCACGTGAAGTGCTCAGACTCCCAGTGACAGAGAAATCCTCAACCCAAGCTGCTGGTGGCAGTGAACCAGTAGCATAATTTACAGATGTCAAAAATGTCCATGAGATATTTTGGGAGCACTCCTAGCCCCATCCTTCCCATTGCAGGCTGTGAGCATCACCAGGGCAGGGCTGCTCCGCAGCCTGCATCTGTCTGCGCAGACACGTGGCTCTTTCTGGCTGACAGCAGAGTAAGTTGGAAATCCTGCTCTATCTGTGCCACACTTAATAATGGAAAACAATATAAGCTGGAACAAGCTTATTTAAATCCTTCAGTCATGTATCATGTTCCTCAGGAACTGGCCAGAAAAAGAGAAATAAATTACACCCGAGTCTTCAAAGGAGAAGCGTTTTCCTTGCACTGGAATCCAGGCAGTGTCTCCCAGAGTTAAACAAAGAACAGGAGGGAGCTGCGGCGAGAAACAGCCGCTCAAAAGTTTGCCTCTGATCCACACGCCAGTGCTGAGCCTGAAAGAGGAGCCTTGGGCGCTCAGAGCCCTGCAAGGAGGTTCCTGGCGCGGCTCCGGACGGGAGTGCCGGGAGGAGGCGGCTCGGGGCCGGGAATGCGGCGGGACGAGGCGGCTCGGGGCCGGGAATGCGGCGGGACGAGGCGGCTCGGGGCCGGGAATGCGGCGGGAGGAGGCGGCTCGGGGCCGGGAATGCGGCGGGAGCAGGGACACGCTTTAATGGGAACCAGCTTTCCCTGCTCGGGGCTGCTCTTTACAGGGACTGCAGTGTCGCCGCTCGCCATCCAGCGCAGGGTCCTGCAGCGCTGCCGCCGCCCGAGGAATCCCGAGCCCGAGCATCCCTGGCAGCGCTCCCAGGAACAGGGAGCCAGGACAGCGTCTGGCAGAGCCCTGTGCAGGGCATAGATAAGCAAGATGCTCATAAAACAACCATAGCAGCGTTAAGCTCTTAGAGAATGTCCAAAGGAGGGACACAGAGATGGGGAAGGGCCTGGAGGGGCAGCGTGTGAGGACACTGAGGGCACTTGGTGTGTTCAGCTGCACAAGAGGAGACTCAGTGCAAGTCCAACTTCCTGGGCAGGGGCAGAGGCGGGGCAGGCTCTGATCTCTGCTCTGTGGGACGAGGGACAGCACCCAGGGAATGGCTGGAGCTGTGCCAGGGCAGGGACAGCACCCAGGGAATGGCTGGAACTGTGCCAGGGCAGGGACAGCACCCAGGGAATGGCTGGAGCTGTGCCAGGGCAGGGACAGCACCCAGGGAATGGCTGGAGCTGTGCCAGGGCAGGGTCAGGTTGGATCTCAGCAAAAGGTTCTTCCCCCAGAGGGTGGTGGGCACTGACCAGGCTCCCCAGGGCAGTGGGCACAGCCCCAAGGCTGCCAGAGCTCCAGGAGTGTTTGGATGATGCTCTGGGGCACCGGGTGTGACTCCTGGGGATGGGCCTGGGCAGGGCTGAGAGTTGCACTCGATCCTTGTGGGTCTCTTCCAGCTCAGCACATTCTGTGATTCTGTGATTGATTCTTCATCATCCCATCTTCCTCGCCTCCCACTTGGGTCCTGAAAGCCACAAAGATTCCCAGCACCTCATTTCCCAGTGCTGAAAGACAAAAAGCAAATGGGAGAACAAAGGAAAAGTGTAATGCCACATGGGAATTCCTGCCTGGCCTCTCCTTACCAGGGGCTTCTCTCAGGCAGGGCTGCTCCTGGCATGGTGTGGCACTGGGAATGCCTTAATGGGGCACCTGCTGGAAAAAATGCATGGCTTTAGTGCTTGTTTACATCAACTTCCTGGGAAAAGCAGTTTTTGTTATGTTAACATCAGTGTGTTGTTAGGAGACAGAATTTTTCACCTATCTCAAGGCTTTTTATTACTCCCTGTCTTGACTTTCTGAATACATTCCCTACATGATGGATTGGCAGGAGATTTTTGTGGAGTTTCTGACTCTATTATCCAGCAGTGAACTCTCCCAGAAAGTAAATTTGAAATTCATGATGATGACTATGATATCAGGGTTTGTCTCTGTGAGTTATGTTTCTTCAGATCATATTTCCCAGTTATAAATAAAAAAAACTTACCAGGGGAAAGAAAAGGTTTATAGGAAAAAATATGCTTAGAACAGATTAAATTAATAACTGAATGTGAATAATACAGTTCAACTGTAAGCTGCTCACAAACAAGTTGCCACAAAGTAAAATAGATTTATTGTTGTTCAGGTGAAAATATATCTAATTAGGCTTATGTTAGAATATGAATACCTAAATTATGTATCTCATTTGAATGAAATCCAATACAATCTTAATTACATGGTGCATTGCCTTGTATTTCATATGCTATATATCTTTACTAGAAAACTATGCAAATATTCAAAAGAGTTAAAAATAAAGCAAAGAACTTTTCACTTGAAAAAGGCCACTGTAAACACTCACCTCAGAAATATATGCTCATGTTCTGTCTCATAAGAAATGCCATTTATTTTAAATTATTGTTGTAAGTGCTGAATCCATTTGCTAACTTGAGCTCTAAAGAGCCAAGTACAGGAGTAGAGATCTTAGTTTTTACTAATAAATTTTAGACTTCTCTAAACCAACTTCAGATCTCTTTTTTTTTCATGTAAACACAAAATGGCAACTGTTTTACTTTATGGTAAAAGGAACGTTGTAATATACACAGGTAGGTTTTGGAGTCAAGCAGCTACAAAATGGCAAAGAAAAACACATCACAAATATGTGAAGCATGAGAAATTGAGAAACAGCTTTGAAATACCCAGAACATGAGAGGTGCTCCAGCTTCTTCCCAGGCTCTCCTGGTCTCGCTGCTGGAAAGAGCCGAGTGAATAACCTGAGCAGGTGCTCCTCTGCACTTCACTGCCTTGCTGTGCTGGCTCACAAGGATGGGCAGCAAGGGGGAAATTGTGCCAAGGCAGGCTTGGGACAGAGCAGTGCCACTGAACATAGGCATGGCATCATCCTTAGCACCAGCAAAACTGCTGGAACAAGTTTTTAAGGTGCTGACTGATAAAATACCAGCGCAAAACTGTTGGACAGCACATGAGCTGCTTCCAGATGTGAAAGCAGCTGCTGAACAGCAAATGTGAAGAGCAGCTGAGGAGTCAGAAATGAGCTGCTCTGCACTGGGAAGCAGAAGCAGAGCTTCTGCATTCATGAGACTGCTCTGGCAGCTTCCCTGAGCCGGGCACAGGACACACTGTGTGTTCTCTGTGCCCACCCCTGTCCCAGTCAATGGGATGTGGTACAGGCACACCAGGGCTGTGCTGTGTCCCTGTGTACACACACATTGCACTGCCCTGCAAACATTCCCCAGTGTTTCCCACCCCTCTGTAGAACCTGTGAGATCAGGCTGTGCAGAGCAGGCAAAAGACAAGAACATGCCATTGTCCTTACTCTCCATTGTATGTTCAATCTCAGTTTGTATGTTCATCATAATATATTGTCCTGCCACATGGAAAGGAGAGAATGGAGTGCTCTGTAAATTTTTACAATGTTTTCATCATGAATATGTAGTGATAGAGCTATTTTTAGACATGGATATGCAGCAAGAAGATGTGATTTAAAGACTCAGTTTACTACCCTGGCTTTACCTCAGTATTGCACAGAATGTTGCACCTCTACAGTTCCTCAGTTCCAGAAGCCTGGAGAATCTGTCCTTTTAAATATGCTGAAGTTCCGTCATTCAGTTTTACCTGTTTTTTTAGAATCTGCCTGTTCTGAAGTTCTAGACAAACTAGAGTTCAGTCCTCTGAAACGGAGTAGATTCCATCCTGTTGATTGCAGCTCTTCAAGGCAACTGGACCTCTAACATGAATTTCTGACAAGAAGTTCTGAGCTGAATAATGGTGTGGACACTTACAGTTTTGGCTGAACTCTTGGCCTAACCACTACAAATCTCGCCAAGTCAGGAGACTTTTTTTTGCTTCCCAAACACATGGATATGTGTAGATACTCCAAATGTTTCATCCAAACAGGCTGTTTAGAACCAGCCAGGAAGAGTCACTGAATTCTTGCCATGCTCAGAACACGGAGATCTGAACTGGGCAAAATTTAAGATGAATCTAAAGGAGATTTAGGCAGCAGAGGATATGATAAAAACAGATATCTGCAGTTCTTCAGAAGAGCTGAGTCTCTTTAAAAAATCCCCCCACAAACTAACCAAACCAAAAAGGTGCTGCTGCCACATTTTATGTAAAATCTTACTGGTTACAATCTTCATTCTGGAAAGTGGAATATTTGCATTTAATGCTCTTTTCTCCTGCAGCAAGGAAGGATATCTCCATGGGAGGACCTCCCAAAGCTCTGTCACTGTGCAGAAATTAAGGCAATTATTGTAAGGAGGAGGATGAGCTGACTGCTGCTGAAGGGCAGCTGCCTGGGAGGCAGCTTGCAGGGTCCACCACACCTGAGTGCTCTGAAGCCCTGGATGTTCCCTAGGGTGGATGTCACTGGGTACAAAAAGGGCTATTTTATGATATCTTTTACAGAATGCAGTGACCACAAGGCTATCAAGCTTTGCTTCTTTTAGTCTCATAATTGTGCATAGGTTTCTTTTCCAATAAAAGTGATGATAAAACGAAGTGTCTGCCCCTCTTTCCTAACACACACAGAGATGGAGCACTGACTGTGATCAAAGTAGAAGATACAGTTAGCATTCCATGTAGAGAGAACACATGGGGTTCTCTGCTGGTTTGTGAAAGTTGAGTATTGCACAAGAACTGAGGAATTACTTGCATAATCTGGACTGGTAACAGAGAACTTTCTTCTGAATATTGGAAGGCTTCTAAGTAGGAATGTCCTGGCATGAGAAGTTTAACTTAGGTTTGAGTTTAGCCCAGGTGGATTCAGTAGGGTTTGATGGCCCTCTCCGCTTCCCCCAGCACTCCACCAAGGAAGGCAGGGTGGGAGCAGCTGCTGGGGCCAAGAGCTTCACCTGGCTGGGACAGGGCTTGGGTTTGCCCTTTAAAAACCTGGAGAAGGACGTGGGGTGTGTCCTCGTGGGAGTCTGTTTGTGAAAAGAGCAGCTCCCTCAGTTACATTGGTTAAGGATTTGTTTATTTTTAAGAAATAAACTTACCTGTCCTTACACTTTGATATAATGATGTGTGTATCTTTTATTTATGTATATGCACACTTATGTCTGTGTATTTAAGAGGGTGTCCCAGGGATAATGAGTGCTGGGGAATGGGCAGAAACTCAAGGTGCTGCAACCCAAGGAATTTTCTTGGCTGTAGAGCTTGAGATATCTGCATATACTGCTTTGAGCTACTTAAGAGGGCTGGACAGTAGAATTTGAGCTTTTTATTCCCTAATAAATTAAGACCAAATGGTACTTTTCTGAAGTTAAGACTGTTAATTGTGCTGTTGATAGCAATTAGGGTGGAAACTTGCCTGCCCCTGGTACAGAAAAATATGCAGGTTATTTGTATCATCAGAGCCATAGGACTACTAGTGCAATGTGTGCTTTCTTCCTCAAAATCTTAGCTTTAAAAACTGTAGGTGAAATTGGACCATTGGGGGTGACCTAAATGAGTCTTTTTATTTTTAAAGCAGAAGGGAAAGATTACTTAAAGCAGTTACATTAAACCAGGTTGAAGTGCTCTGTAATGAGCAAGTTTAATTGTTCCTGAGTCCCACTACTCATATACCATTGTTCATAAAATACTAATAATTGAAATCACTAAATGGCAGCTAATTGTTGAGCTTTTAATCTTAAAATAATCAAATGAGGTGGTATGGAAAGATTAGAGTAGTTAAAATTGTGACTGGTACGATTTGGTAGGTAATTAGTTGAAGGTTTGGCCGCTGCTGGTTGGTTGTGAAAGTTTTAAGTCAGAATTCACTGCTGTGGGTGACTCAGAGTATCTGAGCCCTCTTTTCTGTTTCCTTTGGGTACACTGAGGTGTCCAAACCAAGGAGGTCCATAAGGAAGGGTGGGGTGACCCTGGGGTGCAGGGTGGGGGTTGTGGTGCCCATGCAGTGCTGGGGGGACTTTGAGCATGGCTGTGGGGGGAGCTGGGAGGGAGGAAACATGTCCGTGCTTTGGTAGAACAGCACTGTGTGACATGAGCTAATGGACTTCCCATCCTGGGAACAGCGAAGGAATTGTGCACCATGAAACCAGATCCATTTCCCACTCATGAAGCTAACTGAGTCACTGCTACTGGTTTAACACCCAGCACTGGCAGTCGAGCTGGTACTTCTGCAGCAGAGCAGCACCTTCAGTGCCCCAGAGACATCGAGGGGAGACCTCAGTACAATGACAACTTCCTGGGCACGGGCAGAGGAGGGACAGGAAGTGATCTCTGCTCTGTGGGGACCAGGGACAGCACCCAGGGAATGGCTGGAGCTGTGCCAGGGCAGGGACAGCACCCAGGGAATGGCTGGAGCTGTGCCAGGGCAGGGACAGCACCCAGGGAATGGCTGGAGCTGTGCCAGGGCAGGGTTGGGTTGGATCTCAGCAAAAGGCTCTTCCCCCAGAGGGTGGTGGGCACTGACCAGGCTCCTCAGGGCTGTGGACACAGCCCCAAGGCTGCCAGAGCTGCAGGAGTGTTTGCATGATGGTCTGGGGCACAGGGGGTGACTCTTGGGGATGGGCCTGGGCAGGGCTGAGAGTTACATTTGATTATCTTTGTGGGTCCCTTCCACTTCAGCATATTCTGTGAAACTGCTGTTTCAGGTTAATCTCTTGATGAATTCTTTGTTTTCCAGTGTTCAAAAGATGGTTGTTCTTTTTTTCTGCTCAGTTCCCAGGAACACACCCCAATCTAGGCAGAGACTGAGAAGTGTCTGGGATGATCAGTTCAAGAGTGGGGTCCTGGCTGCTGCCTGCTCAGTGTGCTGGGTAACCAGAAGAACCCAGTTAGGTCTGGAACTGGGACCAGCTGGGGCTTTGCCCTGCCAGCAAAACAGGGAGGGGCTAATTCCCAACCTTTCCCAGACACCCATCTGGAAAACAGGGTTAAAAAGTGTGGTTGAAGAATGAATATTGAGATTATTTTGGAAGTTAAAACTGGGAATACAATGATTTATGATCTGAATGGCAATCATGACCAGCCTGGTGTTAGCACAGCAGCTCTTTGTGTAGTTAGATTTTACAGCTGGGACTTCTGTGATGGTTTCTTTTCCTTTGCATTTAAGCTGCTGAAGTGTTCCTGTGATACTGAGCTATGTGGCACCTCTGGCATGGCAGATGTGCAAGATCATTGACTTCTTGCTGACTTCTGCATAATGTAAATAGAAGCACACTGGAATGGAACCAGTAACAGAGGCTATATCCAGTGTTACTGCTCCAGTTTGTCCCTGGTAGTTGAAGAAGATCCTACAAAGAACACAAAATCTGAATTATCAAGTACAGATATTTGTGTAGGGGAAAAACGTGGTATTTTCAGCAAGTTTATGTGGACTTTTGGAGTTCAAAGTAAGTTTTATATGTCTAGCTCAAAGTCCATAAATTTCAAAGCAGAAAAAACCTTTCTCCTTTTTTCAGTGTAATGAAGATATTCTCCTCTCTTTGGTATAATTGTTTTGTCAAATGGAGGACTGCTCAAGTAATCAGCAATGTAATTAGGAAAGATTTTTTTGCTCACTTTGTCTTCAGCTGAAATACAATCCTGATTTCCAATGCCCTTTGCAGCAGGGCAGTTTTCTTAAAGGAAAGGGAGTGGGGTGAAAATCCCAGCCTTTAATGAACAAGAGAGCCCAGGGAAACTGATACCTTATATTTTTATAGCTGTCTCAAAGGCAGCTGCAGCTTTCCATTTTTAGCAAATAAAAACCAGGTTATGAGACTTTGAAAATGTGTTGTATGAAACTGATAGATATTTTCTTTCCCTTCTCATCCCCCTTTTTACTCCTCCCTTGAGAATTGCAGAATCCCATGCTCTAGGACATCTTATTTATTAAGAGAAGTTAAAGTGAGGAGCTGCAGAAAGCTCTGCTGTGGAATGGTGCTGGCAGGACTCACAGAGTTTGGAAATGAGCAGACATGCTCCAAAGACTATTGGATTCCCTCCACTAGGGATTTCTGTTGCATTTTAGGGAGAATTTCTCAGCTTTAACATGCTATGATTTATTTATTTCTAGACACTGTTCGCTAAGTTTTTTTGCATATAAGATATACTTGGAGCTGTTGGTGAACAAGTGAGACTAGAAGTTTAAAAGAAAACAGGCAATTTTTGGGAGCAGGATATTGCTAATGAAAGCACAAGTTTCCATTTTTACATCCCTTGGAAAAGAGAGTGGTGATAGAAACCAGTAGTGTTGTTGGAAAGGTGTGTGACTGGGGCTGTGAAACTTGTCCAGGGCTGTGTTTGAGGAGGTGAGCAGTGGGTGGGCTGGAATAAAACCCTGATCCTGGGACAGTGGTCTGGGCTGACAGTGGTGGGTGGGAGGGGACAGCCAGGACTCTGGGGTGTTCTGCTGGCTGTGTCCAAGGGCTGTTGGCTTTGGAGTGTCTGATCTCAGACTCTGAGTCATTTTACCCCAGTGCAAGGTGTGTAAGGCCATGCCTGCCTTGAAGCCAGTGGATTTCCAAAAGTGCCACTCCATGAGCATACACCAAATTTTGCTCAGAATCACAGAATGTGCTGAGCTGGAAGGGACCCAAAAAGATAATTGAGTCCAACCCTCAGACCTGCCCAGGCCCATCCCCAGGAGTCACACCCGGTGCCCCAGAGCATCATACAAACACTCCTGGAGCTCTGGCAGCCTTGGGGCTGTGCCCACTGCCCTGGGGAGCCTGGTCAGTGCCCACCACCCTCTGGGGGAAGAGCCTTTTGCTGAGATCCAACCTGACCCTGCCCTGGCACAGCTCCAGCCATTCCCTGGGTGCTGTCCCTGCCCTGGCACAGCTCCAGCCATTCCCTGGGTGCTGTCCCTGCCCTGGCACAGCTCCAGCCATTCCCTGGGTGCTGACCCTGCCCTGACACAGCTCCAGCCATTCCCTGGGTGCTGTCCCTGCCCTGACACAGCTCCAGCCATTCCCTGGGTGCTGACCCTGCCCTGGCACAGCTCCAGCCATTCCCTGGGTGCTGTCCCTGCCCTGGCACAGCTCCAGCCATTCCCTGGGTGCTGACCCTGCCCTGGCACAGCTCCAGCCATTCCCTGGGTGCTGTCCCTGCCCTGGCACAGCTCCAGACATTCCCTGGGTGCTGTCCCTGGTCCCACAGAGCAGAGATCAGTGCTTGACCCTCCTCTGCCCGTGCCCAGGAAGTTGTCCCTGCACTGAGGTCTCCCCTCAGTCTCCTCTTGTGCAGCTGAACACACCAAGTGCCCTCAGTGCCCTCACACGCTGCCCCTCCAGGCCCTTCCCCACCTCTGTGTCCCTCCTTTGGACACTCTGCAATGGCTCAATCTCTCCCTTCCATTGTGTCCCCCCAAACTGCCCCCCCATTGCAGGTGAGGCTGCCCCAGAGCAGAGCAGAGCGGGACAATCCCCTCCCTGGCCCGGCCATGCTGGGCCTGATGCCCCCCAGGGCAGGGACACATTTCTTCTTCCCTCATGGTAACTTTGACATACAACTTCTTTTTTTTCAACTGTTGATAAACTGCTGAGTTACTTCCTCCCATCACATCTAATCTGCTTAAAATATATCTTAAATATATTCCTGTGCAGGAAACAGAGGGCTGTTGTCACAAGAATGAAAAGCAGCAACCCCTTAATGTGCTTTTCATAGTGTCCTACATAACATTTTATTTAATAGTTTGCCATAAATTTTCATTGTAGTCTTTCTTTATCAGGTAAGACCAGATTCTCCTCTTTCCTGGTTGTTTTTTTCTATTTCAGCTCTCCATAGTTTTGGTTGGAAGAACACAGGCTGGGTGAGAATTAGAGGCCGGTTGGGCTGACATTGGACTTGGTCTTTTTTTTTAGACATTATACCAAATTTTAGTTGGAAATAGAACCATTTGACCTAAACATAAACATTTTAATGAATTTCAGTATGGAACATTTTTGTTATGACTCATAAAGATGCTGAAAATCCTTCTTTTGAAGGATGAAGGGTATTTTTTTCCTAGAACAAATATCAGAGACATATTTAATAATTCATGCAAGTTTTCTAATGAAAATTTATTTGAAAATATTATTTTTGTGGATTTATTAAAATTAATTGGTTTAGTATATTTTATACCATTTTAATAATATTTTCAAGTTGAAATATATACTTATTAGAAACTGGAAATCTTGCCTTGTGTTTAGTGAGAGAAAATTAAAAATAACTTGGCCAAAGCAAATTTTCAGATTAAGTCTGGATTAAAAGAGAACCAGATTTGTGTTGTTGCTCTTCTGCCATTATACCCTCTGTATTCACTTCATGGGGTTTTTGGTTACACTTGAACCAGTGTTAGTGATATTGCATTTACTTCTAAACCACAACACAGACATAATCATCTTGAAATTAAGAATTTTATTTTGAAAATTTCTGGAAAAAATTAAGTACAAATTTATTTTCAATCTGTTGTAATACTTGGCTTTAGTTTTTGCCCATGTTGATGAAATATCATGTAAATACATGAAATGAAGACAAAAAATGCTGAGTATTGTCGTGTATAAGATTTTTTTTTGTACAGTGTAGATAATAAATATTTTACTGGGTTTAAAACTGGATTTTTCCACTGTAGGGACAAACCAGGAGTCGAATTCCCTTGACAAAAAGGAAGGAGTCTCTTGTGCAGTCTTTATGGAGATCAGATATAGTTTGAAGTTCAGATTTTCCACACAAAGCCAAACCCTCAGCACAAATTGGCATGTCAGATACTGGAGTCTTCACCCCAAATACATGGAAATACCTACAGAGATCTGAGATTTTTCTGGAAGCATGAAAAATGATTTTAAAAGCATTGGCTTGTCCACACATCAGTAAAGGTAATTTACATTGTTTTGTCTGAAAAAGATACCATTTTTTCTCTACTAAGGTAAAATATAATCCAGGTTCTTCCTGGTGCCCCATCAGTGTGCAGGATAAGGGGAATATCTTCAAACTGACAGAGGAGGGTTAGATGGGATATTGGGGAAAACCATTCCCTGTGAGGGTGGGCAGCCCCTGGCACAGGTGCCCAGAGAAGCTGTAGCTGCCCCATCCCTGGGATTGTCCAAGGCCAGGCTGGACGGGGCTTGGAGCAACCTGGGCTGGTGGAAGGTGTCTTTGCCCATGGCAGGGGGTGGGACTGGATGGGCTTTAAGGTCCTTCCAACCCAAACCACACTGTGACTGGAGGTGTCCAGCCCCAGGACTCGTCAGCACTTTACTGTGGCTGTCTCTGGGAAGCAGATGATCCACACGGGGGTGAAGGAACTTTCCTGTTTGTTATCCCTGCCCCTCTCTGGCCTGGCCACCTTGCTGCTGCTGCTGAGTTCTAGCGCTGAACTCTTCCAGAACCGCTTACTGAAATTAATTTCCTTCCTGTGGTGTTTCAATTTGAGCAGGGATCTCTGGATCTGGGCAGGAGCACAGGGGGATGTGTTTAAACTCCAGGTTAGGTGTTGGTATTGGGTGCTTCACCATTTCTGTCCTCCTGGGTCTTTCTTACTGTTTCTGGCCTAAACAGCTGCAGAAAACTTGTTTGCATTAGGGTTGTAAATTGGTGAATTGGTGCATCTGCTCCAAAACAATGCCTTTAAAAGGTAAAGGATCTGTGGAACATAGAGGGAACTGCTTGTCAGGAGTAACATTTCTGGAGGCTGCAGAATGCCCTGGAGAGAGGGAATGGCTGTTCACAGGCTGGAATTCCATCCTGGACATGGCTGGGATCGCTATGGGAAGCACACCAGGTCCATGGTCAGACTAATACAGACCAGGCTCCACGTTCAGGCTAGAGAGTCCTGAGCAAGAGGAAGAATATTAAACATGTAATTCCTCCTCTGACATGTCCAAGTGTGGCAGACTGAGTGCTGACTCGGGAGATTTGGCATCTTTAGGAACTCTTCCCTTGAGTGCTGTGATTTTCAGAGGATAATTATAAGCCAGCTTTGATCTATGCATTCTTGATGATTAAAGAATGGTGAAGATATGAAAGGATACTACTTTCTTCACAAAATGGGGAAAATTTATTGCTGAAGTTGGGTAACATGGTTAGATCTTCTTTTTAATAGCAATAGTAGAAATTAATTTAATCTGCTTATTGTGCTTCTGATGTTATGCCTGCAAATGTGGGGGAAGAATGAGTTAGATACCAAACAATCTCACAAAAGGATGAGCAGGAAAGGAATTGAGAGGACTTGGGGCCTTCCTGGGCTGTTCCATGATTTGAACACACACTGCAACAGGGATTTTGGCCTGACCACTTTGCAGTGTGTTTGCCAGAAATGCTACAGTGCCCATCCTGCTCTCCACGTACATGTGCAGCTCTCAAAGTTGGCTCGAGATGTTTTGGCAGGATCATTTTAACCTCAGAAGTTCTGGATTTAGCTTCCAAGGATGAAAGAAACCAAGAAATGGAAAGGTTTCAGAAAATGGTTGCTGCTTCTTATGTTCTTAATCAGCTGAATGCTGTCTGTGGTGGTTAATGCTTTTGATTTTTGGCTTTACACTTTTTTGCCCTGTTCCTTATAGAATGATAGGCAATTTGAGAGAAAAGACTATTTCTACAAATCACTGTTCTATATCCTTTTAGTCACTGCTTGAAAATTATTCTTTCTGGAAAATTTAAAATTGCTTTTACAAACTTTTATTTCCTAAACTCCTTTTAACTGTTGAGAAATGTCAAAGCATTCCTTGGAATGCAGTAACTTTGGAGTAGGCAAAGATGGAAACCTCTAAACTATTTTCAGTTTTAATTCTCTACTGTTGGCTGCAAATATTTTAAGTGTGGTTAAAACAGAATATTTTAAATATTATGTGATTGTGTTGTTTTTCCACATGGCCTCTAATAGTGATTTTAAAAATCCAGCACTTTTTTCCCCACTTGCTTTGAAGGATGCTTTGAAGAGAAAGGTCATTTGAATACCACCCACATACTAAATCATGTCTAAATTCAACCTGATGAAAGTGTTTCAGGACTATGTGTAGCTCGTTAGTAATGGTTTGAAATCTGTTTGTTTCAACCTACAGAACAAGACCTGTCCTGTTCCCCTCCTTATTTGACATACCACATCCTGCCACAGGTTAGAAACTTTACATTAGCAAAGAGATGTCCCTTCAGCTCTGAAATTCTTTTTATTCATCATGTTTCCTAATTGGTTTCACTTACAGTTATTTTATTTTCCGTTTCTGAACTTCAGTTCTCCATTTCCTTTCATTGCTCTGTCTTTCCTAGGCTTTGGTAAACCCAGAGCAGAACAGGGTCCACTACTGAGCATGTGGAACAGGTAGGCAGCAAAAGGGAAGGAAAATGTAAGTATAGTTGTGGTTGAGGCTTGTGTGTCTCATAAAGAGTTGCAGCAAGGTTGATGGAGAGACTGCTAATATTTCAATGAGTTTTAACCTGGTCTTGTTCTGTTTCTCATACTCTTTTGTGTTACTTAACTAATATCTCAGTCCAGTTGAAATGTAATTCCTTGTAAAAATCCACAGCCACAACAAGACTTACTTTCCTCATCCATGTTTCCTGCCTGAGGGTAGTGACACCAAACATGATCTGCTCGATACTTCAGCTTTTCAGCTGCGTGGTGGGTCCATGAGATGATTCTGGGGAGAAGCCAGTGAATATCTGTGAAGTGTCAGGGATGTACTGAGGAGTGAAAGAATAGCAAGATGTGACAAAATTGCAATATGTGAACCTGAATTCCTCTTCCTTGGCTCGCAGATGACTCCAAGCTGACAGAAGTTTCATGACAAAAACTTCTAAGGAGAAAGCAGCGCTAAGAGACAGCTCAGATGCTAAAGAACTGAAAGGGCAAATGGGTGCAAAGGACAAAGAATGGTCCCAACATAAGCATATAGCAAACTTTCAAAATATTTGCATAATGTCTCCAGGCTCATTAATTGTTGAGGATTGTAAACAAGAGCTGTCGATTGCTGAGCATTTTCCAAATCTGTCCAATTTGTTTTAGGTGTTCCAATGAAGTCTTTGGAAAATCCAGTGAGCTTAAAGTGGGAAAAGATGTCCCACTTAAAGAAGTACTGTCACAATTGTTCTTAATGTGTTAGTGGGATTGCACATGAAATCTAGGAGGAATTTGTTTTTTCTTTGTTTAAGCAAAAGAAATTAAAAATGATGAAAAATATGATCAAGTCCATCTGTGAGCTTTCTGAAAAGCAAATACCATCTTCTCTCTCATGTTTCAGAGGAGCAAAGGAAATGTGCTCAAATGTTTGTATTTTAAATTGCCACCTTTCTCAGTGAACAGAGTGAGACAAAAATGGCTCTTGTTTCAAGCAATTAAAACCAAAATCTTTGCCCTCTTTAAAGAAACTCTGTGAATTCTTATTTTTGCAGCTGAGCTCGAGTCCTTGTGCTTCACATGTGCCCCAGGTGAGACAGAGCTGCTCTCAGGAGGTGTGGATTGTGTTTGCATTTGTGGACTTGAGGACCTCAGCTGTGGCTGAGTCCCCAAAAATGCCACCAGCCCACTTGCATTGCTGCTGCAGCTCTACCAAATGCTCTGCTACTGCAAGGAAGAAACAATTTATTATACTTTGCAACAGTAGTAATTTTTCTGAGTGGCAGTTTCTTTTATCTGACCTGGAGGCCTTGCAAAGGAGCTCCAGCTTTTTTCTCTTTCCCTTTGTACTTTGAAAAAGAAATACTTAAAATACTTTTTTCATTGTTCAAATTCTGAGCTATTGAGTGTGTAAATAGAATTTTTAAAGCTCAAAAATTGTTGATCAGTGGTTTTCTCTTTTCAAACCACATACACCCCAAGCTCAAAGAGAGCCTGAAATCCAAGAGTTCAGGGATTCTGATAGAGCTTCATGGTCTTTGTGGTGTCAACCACAGTTTCAAACCACCTGTCTGTTGAAGGACAAGCACAACCTTCCTGCCATGCTGCTGTAACACTGAAGAGAGCATAGAAAAATCATGATATGGCTGATGTAAGAGTAAAGAATGTACAAAGGGCAAATATACATAGTTCCAGGACTTGAGATAACTCAAAGTGGTGATGGAAGGTCTGATTTGTGACTGGAGTGGCTGAGAGCCATCAGGGAGGTGACAGCCTTGTCCACAGCTTGGTGTGCAGTGCCAAAATGCTGCAGTACTTGCAAGTCTGGGAGCTTCCTGCAGGCTACCAGTTGTCTATCACTTCTTCTAGGACTTGGAAATAATATTGTCACTTGTTCTGTAAACAAGTGGCAGAATCACTTTCTGTGGCTCAGTGTGTGCCAAAACACACTTGAGGTGTCCCTGGAACGTGTCCGATTTTTCAGTGTCTGAAGAGCCTGTTCCTAAAACAGAACAGCCTTATTTTTCAGTACTTTGAGGATACGAACATGTTAACCAGCTAATAAGAGAAAGATACGTGAGAACAGGATGCTAAGGGAAATAATTAGCAATCTTTTTTTCCATACACCTCCCCCTCCCCTAGCCCCACCCCCCCCCACCCCCCCCATTCCTGTTGTTTGGTCTTGTTTGGTGTGGGAAGTTTGGTGGTGGTGGTGTTTGGTTTGTTTAAAATACCAGTTTTAAGACTACATCCCTCAGAGGAACAATTATCAAATAAACTCTGCCTTGAATGTGTTTGTTAGAGATGGAGAGGTATTTAAATCAACTGTTCTCTCTATGAGAGATGCTGAATTTCAATGCAGTTGCGATTGCATTTCCTCTTCAGTGTCCTAAGATACTCCAGATCATTACTTTCTCTTTAATTTCAACAAGAACTAGAGGACTATAGAAAAGAACTTGGTTTTCTGTTTGCCTTGGTGTTTGGGGGTGTTTTGTACCCATCAATGTGAAACTGTTTGTAGATAGGTCCATTTAGAGCATGTTTTGGGAGTCATGATGATTGTTTGGCCATGGTTTCTGGGGTGAGAGCGTTGTTCCTGCAGCACTCCCAGCTCCAGTGCAGCCCTTGGCCATTGGGTGCTCTTTTCTATTGTGTTAGTTCTGTCCTGTGTGGCCACTCACCCCACAGTGGGTCTGTCCTCCCTTCCCTTGACCACATCAGCACTTGCTGTTGTGCCCCAGAAGCTGCACATGTTGTGACTTTTATCCTGACCTGTTCCTGCAGCTGGGTCTGTGCTTGTGTGTCAGACACAAGAACAGTTCTCATGTTCCTTCCACTGCAAAGGACAAAGCTGCAGATGAGGCAATGAAATTTGTACCCACAAGAAAGGAAAGGTGCAGAGTTGGAAGAACACAACTTGCCTCCATGGCATGAAGCATGTGTTCCATGGACATCACTCAGCAACGAGAAACTCCCAACACGCTCTCATGGATCGTCTGTGGAATGGCTTTGAGTCAAGCAGTCCATACCTTTCAGGCTCATTTCTGGTCACACTGCAATTAATTCTTGGCTAACCATCTAGAGTTGGTTGTTTACTTTGTTATTATTAGGGAAGGTTTTCTCTCAAGCAAACATTTAATTTGTGCCATCCAGCACACTTTGCAGCTGGGAAAGCCATTATAAATAATGAGAGTGGCTTTGCAGTGTACCACTTAAAATTTGCAGCAGCGAGCTGGGATTTTAACCTTTAGATGTAACACTGTAATGATATGTCATCTCTAAAGAATGAAATGCCAGCTGCCAACTGACAGCACTACACACCTATTTGTAGCCTGAAAACTGTAATTAGCCCTCACAGTGGCTTCACTTGCTCAGCAAAAGTGTGGTCTGGCCTAGTGCTCTGGTGCTGAGCAGGACAGCACTGGCGGGAGGAAAAGTGTCCTTATAATGAAACTAAAATACCCAAACTCTCAAACCTGCCTTATTAAGAACTCTTTAATTTGACACAAGACTTGGTTGTTGCTACTTTAAAAGTTGGTTGTTGCTAATTGTTTACTTCCAAACATGCTATGATTCCCCAGTGGCTTTTATTTTCATGCAGAAAACGTAGAGTAGAGATGTTTTAACTGACCAATGGGTCAATAATAAAATAACTTAAAAATGTACTTGGTGAGTAGTAGTGACTTCTGAATGTTTGATGTCCCTGCATACAATCAATCTAGCTTTGAGAACTGGAAGTACAGTTTTAAGCTGTTCTCAAATTCCTAGAAGGACTTTTCTTTAGGAAAAGGCTTTTAAACACCACTTCTTCCCATCTGTGGTCTTAATCTCAAAGTACATCAAGCAAAAGATATCAGAATAATTATGTCCTCACTTAATTTCACTGTTGAATCTCTCCTTCCTTTTTCTGGGAATCTCTTTTGTGTACCTCTGTGTTGTGTCCTCTGCTGTAGGCAACGTATCAGCATGACCTTAACAAATTAGAGGCTTTACTTCAAAACTTTCCATTCTTGAGGTAAGAGGCTTTCTGTTTTTACTACCTAGAAGAGCCATCCTTAGGGCAGGATAAATATCGGGAATTTCTTTGTTTGCAGGTGGGAAGCAATTTTGCAGTTACTTAATATGTGGAGATGTGAATGTGTTCTTTCATCAAAACAACTTTCTTGCCCCCTTTGATCTATCAGATCTATCTGTGCACTGCAATCTCAAATAGAGTCATGTAAGAGAGCTTTAAAATGTGAAATTCTATCTTGAGAGTGCAGAAAAGCTTTACTGAAAGCTTTAACTCACTCTAGATTTAAAGGAAAAAAACCCACAAATTTCCTACATATTTTGTCTGTTTTCAGACTTGAACAATGGCTGCCTTTTGCTAGTCTGTGTAATTTCTCATTTGTAAATCTCTCATAGTTTTTTATTCTTGGTAGATGGAATGATCAGAGGCTGGACTAACAGGATGTGTGTTCATTCCATCAGGGCTGTGCTTCTCTGACAGGACAATTAACATACACAGAGTCATCATGGCTTCAGTCCCTGCTTCCCATGGAAGGAACTGGCTGCAGTGTGCCTGTCACTGGCTCCTGGGAGGAATGAGGAGTCATTCATCTTGTTTACCACAGTGTGTCTTCCTGCATTTCCCTGCAAAGTTATGCCAGCTGCCAAGCCTGTTGGATAAAATAGGATTAAATGTATATATCTGGAAGTCAGTGCCACAGCCAGAAGATATTAGGGAAATAGTAGTTGAATGGTGTTAACTTAAAAAGGGTAAAGTCTTTATCCCCTAACTGGCTAGGCTCTGTTTGCTTCAAGGAAAATCATTATATTGACTCTCTTTTTTAAAAACAAAAAGTAGATTAAAAATATTTGGATTAATGTAGCTGTCTTTTTCAGCATTTCAGTTTTTCAAGCAGTATGTTAAAATTTTCACCTGTTATTGGGAAAAGAAGGAGCAAATGAAGATACTTTCTGACACCTCTTGGTGTGTCCAGAAGCTGCTCAGCTGCAGAATGACACTACACAGGAGAATTATAGGAATAATAAGGAATAATAAGGGGGGTGAAAAAACCAGTGGATCACTGAACCTGAACTGGACCAGGCCAGGCTGGGCAGGGCTTGGAGCCACCTGGGCTGGTGAAGGTGTCCCTGCCCATGGCAGGGGGAGGGTCCTTCCAACTCAATCAGTTCTGTGATTCTGTGATTAGGAACCTTTACAACATATTTTGGAAGAACTATTTTTTAGCATTTTTAAATAACAAATTTATTATTAGAGTGAAAATAACCCCAAACCCAAGTCCAATAGTGTGGCTCCCCCTGGTTAGCAGTGGAGAATTGACTCTTTACAATGGATCATTTCCTTATCTCTTGAAGCAAACAGCCTACCTGAAGGGACTGGATGAATTTTTTTCATTAAATATATCCTGGTTGCTTCAATAATGATTTGAGAGTGTATTGATCCTGAAATATTTATGCAGCACTTCATGTTCCCTTCAGACTGACCTCCTGGTGTTACCTGATGGTGGAATTTTCCTATAGGCATGACCTTCCTCTTGCCAAGACGACAAATATGGTGTGTTACTGGACAATCCTCAGAACAGTAGCCTTTCATAATTTAAGAATAATAAAAATTGTCTTTCATATGCATTTGCTTGCTTTTAATACTTTTACTTTAAAATAATCCTTTTAGATACCGACAGCAAGTACAAATATCAGTATTTGGTCTCATTCTTATCTCTACATCATCAGTTACATGGTCCCATTGTGTCAGGAGTTATTCAGTTAAATATTTCTCAGAGAGTGTTTGGGATCTATTCCAGTCTTGTTCTTCTTGGTGTACAGTGGGAAAAGAAACTTTCTGGTGAGTAGGAAGTCAATCTGCTGTTGACTTCAGCTCTCTTTTCAGTCTCAGGTCAAATAACTTCCTTCCACTGTATCTGCATTGAGTATCAGGTTACTGTTGCATGTCTCCAAAGATGACCAGCAGTTTCCCCGTGCTGTACATCACGTGGCTGCACCGTGATGTGCCCAAACCTCACTGAAAGTCTCTGTTTTTCCTTCTGGTTTGGCAGATTGAGGGGAGGTTTGTAGAAAAGTTATGGTTTGAGCATTATTTGAAAAATCAGACGATAAAAGCAACAAAATGTTTCATAAGGTACAGAAACATACTTTATAAATCTAATTTATGCAGCTCATACAATTACACAACAGTAGTATGTTATACAGTTGTCTTGGTTTGAGATAAGCAACTGCCAACCCCCCCAAGCACAGAGAGAAAAGCCTCCCTCCTAACACCAGGGAAAGGGAGGAAAAGGGAGGGGAAAGAAAAGAAAACCACTTCAAACTGCATTTATACTAAATCTACATATATTTTTCACAGAAAGAAAGAGACAATTAGAAGAGAGTACAAATATACACTCACACAAGTCTGCAACAACAAGTTCCCCACCTCAACTTCTTAACGAACACACAAATTCTACTGTCCTAACTACACATTACTTAAGAAGAAGCTTATTCCCCAGGGAGACAAACCCAAGCAGAAAGGAGAGACCCAGAACAACACATTTTACTTTCCTGAGGTACCCTGTGAGCCAGTGGTGGGCCTGGTCCTCTCCATCCCCCCTGGGACAGCATCGTGCGTCCTCCCAAGAGGAGGCTGAGAAGCGACTGCCTTAACCACTCCCACACTGGTTCCTACTGCCCTGGAGATGATGCCATAATGTGGTATGGAATACAAAATTACTGGCTAGAAGAGGTCAGCTGTTGGCTCAGCCCAGCTCAAGTCAGCTGACAGCTTCGGCCTAGTCCAGACTCCAGAGCCCAAATCTAGGCCCACCTGGGTGAACACATAACAACAGTGAAATTATATTGCCTATAGTTTATGGTTACTAATGTAAGCCCTGATGCATAAACAGAGTGAGGGAAATGTACTGCTGAAATATCTCTAGCACAGTCACATTCAGCCTTACTGAAGGTGAAGAGCTCAGGAGGGATTATAATAAAGTCATCATATGGTGTGAACAGGAAACTCTGCCACTGAAGGGATGATTAGCAGAGCAATGTGTTTCTCGGTTTGCTGGTTAGTGAGTGGAATGAGAGTTCTTGGAGTTATTAGCTTTGTCATTAGCTTTCCTTCAGAAAATGGATAACTAACTCAAGCTTGAGTATAAAAATATTCATAACTACTTGACTCCATTCAGTGGTTGAATGAGCAACAGATCAGCATCTGGGTGAGCATTCTCATGGCATTAGCAGTGATTTGTCAGGCAAAGGTGAGATTGCAGCAGGTTGCCATCTGTGACTGTTGGAAATGGAACTGTCAATATTGGATCCTGAAAGAGTTTATGAGGATGAAAGGACTTATTGTCATGTTCTTAAAAAAATCAGCCTTCTGAGAAAATTGGTTACTAATTACTTCAGTAATGTAGAATATTCTGTTGTTAGCTGAGCCTGATAATAACTTCATAAGTTAAAAATGACAGGTGTTGAAAATGTTTTGATAGTAAAAAGGCCCAAATTAACTGAAGCTATAAAAGCCATATGCCTCACAATTTAAACTGCTCTGACTTTGGGGACTACAAAATCTGTGGCTCAGTCACGACCACATGAAACTTACATTTTTATTTGGGAAGCTGATTAAATCCCGCATTTCACCCACTGGCACAAGACTGGAGAATGACAGCAGGTTTTTAACTTCATTTTAGTGTTGCTTTCTATTAAGACTTATCTTTGTATAAAGCATTTCCTATGAAAACTTCAGAGGGCACAAATTTTAGAGCCAGACCCCTACAGGGATGAAATATTGATTGTTACCTGAGCTCCCCATCACTTATTGGCACACACATTCAACAAGATTTAAGAAAGGGTGGAGAACCTAAAGGCCATAACAGAGCCCAAATGAACCTTCCTACTGTGCACTGGGGGGACCAGGAGCAGATTTCAGTGGTGACAGAAAGACCAACATTGTGGGTGATTGGTGACAAGACACAGGGACTGTCAGTAAGATGCTGTGTTGCCACTACTTGGAGTTCAGCTTTGTCCAGCTTGGTTGTTCTATAGGATCTGTTTTCTATCAGATGGATGATATGGCTCTTCTGGTTCCTAAAGGCTGCGGGAATTCAGCTTGTTCAGCCTGGAGAAGGAACACTTTGGGATGACCTAACTGTGGCCTTGCAGTGCTTGAAGGGGCCACAAGAAAGATGGAGAGAAACAATTAGCAAGGGGGAATGGCTTCAAATTGACAAAGGGCAGGGGTAGATCAGGTATTGTGAAGCAATTTTTCCCTGTGAGAGTGGGCAGGCCCTGGCACAGGGCGTCCAAAGAAGCTGTGGCTGTCCCATCCTGGAAGTGTCCAAACCCAGGCTGGACAGGGTTTGGAGCAACCTGGGCTGGTGGAAGGTGTCCCTGCCTTTGGGAAGGGGTTGGATGGGATGAACTTTAAGGTCCCTCCAATCCCAGGCTGTTCTATGACTTTGTGATTCTCTCTCTGGTTTTGGTGTTTCCAGGGTTTTCCTCCTCACTGCTGCACAGTGGTTTCCCATTATTAAGTGTATTTCCCCAGAGGTGCTGAGGCACCTGGCAGTGCCCTGTGGTGGGACTGCTGCAGGACCAGCCATGCCTGGCATGGAGCAGCCACGGTGTCTCCTGCCAGAGGTCCCAGTGGCCCCAGGGCTGGCACCTGGGAACAGACAGTGCAGTCTGATAGTACATGGGAATTCAGCAGTGGCATCACGTGGGTCTGCCAGCGACTGCTTGAAGTGACATCACATATTTTTAAGGCTTCTAAAGATGGTGCTCAGATCTGTAGACAAGGGCACTTGTGACTTTTCCTGCCTCATGCTAGATGCACTGCATCCTGCAGCAATGTCCAGGTGTTGGAGCAGGTTGGGGAAAATCGGGTGAGTTGTACACAAAGTAACTTTCCTGTTTGCTTGATTTTAATGAATTGTTCAGTACCATAAACTTGAAGGTTCTTCCTTGCATTAATAAATCTTTCTCTTGCACGCCCCCTGGACTGGCAGCCTGTCTCTGCTGTGCTGGTGCAGCCCCTGGCATCAGGCTGGCCTGGTGACAGCCAGGCAGGGCAGGAAATTGGAGTCTCGAGGCTTGTCTGTCTCTGTTTGGGGCCGTTCCTGCTGCAGCTCAGCTTTTCTGCTTGGCTGCGTTTTTCTATCTTATCTGCTCACGGCTTGCATGCAACATGGTGCCCTTCTGCTGGGCAGCTGAAGTGCTTCACCACTGGATAACTATGCTTGACGTTTAATTTAAAATCAAAGATACCATTCTATAAGAGTTTGTTAAGCTGTGCCTCAGTCCCAAGCAATGTGAGTCACCTGCTTTTCAGTGTGAGAGGCAATTCATTGCTTGGGCTGTATTTTCAGGATGCTTCTGTCTTGGAATAGGAAAGCTGAAAGGTTAGGTGTCATTCTCCATCACCTAAACAAACTCAAATTGAAGTCCCATAATTTATATGAGATGTCAGCACAAAACTAATTGGCTTCTAGTATTTTAATTTCCTATTGGTATGTAGGCTCTGTAAAAGGGAAACATGTGAGTAAACTTGGAATCCTCTACTATCCTGTTTATGTAATTGTGTGGAGAGGAGGTGGGTATGTAAATACCTAATTAGTTCCTAATATTTTCAAGAGGATAAGAAAGCAAAGTGAAACCAATTAAATATATGTTTGTACTAATGGAATTTTTAAAAACATGAACTAAGGGCCAGGCATTGCAAAGCTGATTTCTGGTTGATTGCTGGCTGGAACATTGTTTGGAACTGAAGCCTTTCATGCAGTTTGTTTGGATTTCTTTGTTTGGACTCTTTTATTTTGTTACTTTAATTTCATGAAGAATGTGCTTGTGCCAAATACACCTACAAGCTTGTCAACATTTTGTAATCAAGATCTATATTTATAATATTGGATGTTGCATACTCCCAGTTCAGCTGTTTCTTCCAGAACAGACAAAACCTAAGAAATTTTTTGTTAACCACATAGGAGCACTTTGCCTGTGTTGGTGCTCGGTTGCTGATATCTGTGTAAGCTCTACTGCGACCCTAAAAAGCATTCCTGGAAAATGTTTCACTCAAAACTAAGAAAAATGCACATGAAGTTTTGGTTCTGTCAAAACAATGCTGAATATTGGAAGAAAGCTCTGAAAGTCGTGACAACATTTCCAGACATATCTAGGATAACAAACCTGAAAACTGTTTCCAGGTTTCATTCATTTGAAACATTGTCTGTGACAACACCTAACCCAAAACACAGAATGATGCATCCACTACATCTCTTGTCACTCAAGTGTGTATTCAAAGATGTTTGTGAGTATCAGGTGCATCATAAAGTTGTAGCTTGGAAAGAAAAGAGGTATCTGCAGTGTACCTGACTTGATGGGATGTGAGTGAGACATGAGAAGGCTCCCTGTACTGCTCACCCACAGCACAGCTCAGTGCAGCTTCTTCTCTGTGTGCAGAAGATGGGAGTGGGGATGGTCTGTGCAGTCTGCCATCTGTGCAGGGGGACAGAAGCAGAGAGGACACTGCTTTGGGAATCATAGAATTGTCTACATTGGAAAGGGACTTTTGGACCACCGAGTCTTAATTAACCCACACATTAACCCAGTACTGCCAATGTCACCACTTACCCATGTCCCCAAGTGCCACATCCACATATGTTTCAAATAGCTCCAGGTGTGGGAACTCCACTCCTGCCCTGGGCAGCTATACCAATGCTTGACCACCCTTTCAGTGAAGAAATTTTTCCCAATGTCCAATCTAAACCTGCCCTGGCCCACCCTGAGGCCATTCCCTCTGCTCCTGTCCCTGTGCCCAGGAGCAGAGCCTGACCCCCATCCCCCTCTTCCCCCCAGCTCCCCCATCCTGGCAAGGATTGTAGAGAGCCAGAAGCACCCCCTGAGCCTCCTTTTCTCCAGGCTGAGCCCCCCCCAGCTCCCTCAGCTGTTTCTGCTGCTCCAGCCCCTTCCCAGCTCCGTTCCTGCCCTGCACAGCTCCAGCCCCTCCGTGTCCCTCCTGTCTGAGGGGCCAGAACTGGGCACAACCCTGGATATGCCCCAGCACTGCCAGCTCAGGGAACAGTCCCTGCCCTGGTCCCACTGTCACACCATTGCTGACCCAGTCCCGGTGCCACCGCCCTCCCTGCCCACCTGGGCACAGCTGAGTCATGTCCAGCTGTTGTTGACCAGCACTCCCAGGCCCTTTTCTGCTCAGCTCCTTCCCAGCCACTCTTCCCCCAGTCTGCAGTGGTGCATTAGGGTCCTTGAAGAATGTCCACCCTTCCTGGGGAGTGGAAATCTATTGCAGTGTTTGCACACTCATAGTGAATTATGAAGCAATATTCTGGTCACACCTCAGAGCAGTCTCAGCCACTGGGGGTTTAAAACCATAATGTCTCTTTTAAAATACAGTGTTTGTTTTGGAACCAGGAAACTGATATATCTTAAACATGTGTACCATTTGCAAAACTGCAGTGAGTGGTGTTTAGCTTCCCAGATTTCAGGCTCTGTGGCACTTCTGTGAGTGCTGCATTCTGCCTTGGAGGCGACTAATAGTAATCAAGAGCTGCAAGATCTCATTGTGGTCCTCTTGAGGGGCAGTCTCTTTGGAAGCTCTTGCAATGCAAACACTGAACTCGTGTTCAAAGCAGGGACTAGTATAGTTATAAGGCTCTGGTATTTAATGCTGGAAGTGTCTGTAGTGCTTTATCTCCAGGGAGATGAGATGTGCTTACTGTCCTTGGGATCAGCACACTACATATGGTGCAAGTGAAGTTCAGTGAAGAGCTCTTTCTGGAAGGTTTGGTCTGGTCTGAAGTGAGGGACACCTTCCACGAACAGTGATTTATATAAGATATTGCTCTAGGGACAGTTGGTTTTGGTATAATTGTGGATTGGGGGAGTGAGGCAATTGAATATTTAGGCTTTGTTAGGGGAGCAAGTAGCAGAGTGCTTTTCTTCCTCCAAAATAGGAATAGAGTATAAAATGGTTGAATGGCACCTCTTTGTTTTGTGCATGTGTTTGATTTTTGGTTTTTTGGTCTGGTTGGGGTTTTTTACCTCCTTCTCTGCCCAGGAATTGTCAGGACATGTTGATGGCAGCTTTCCTGCTTTTTGTGAAGCTTTGTTCTTTGGGCTCTAGTGCTCGAATAGGACCTCAGCAGGACCTCAACTTGGCTAGGAAAGGTCTGTGCCACCACTGGGGAAATGTACCTGAACTTAAAGCATCACAAGTATTTTAAACGTGGGGGTGGTTTTGGTTAGAAATCAGAAATCTGTTTCTGACTGACTTGATGGGATCCAGCTAAGAGAAACTGGAGCTCTGTGGGACATTTCCAGTTCTTGTGCTCTACCTTCTTTCGAGGCTTTATTATGAACTCAGTTTCCTTTGTCAAAAATTATGGAAGGATCTTAGCTTTGGTGGGAAACCAGTAAAACTGATGTTACACAGTATTGCAGTCAGAAATACATGGAAATATCTGGATGAGAAATGGAAGCTGGAAGTTTAAGGTGCTGGAAGACAAGGACTGAAACTGCACATGGGTGCATCTCTTCAAAGCGACAATTTCGAGGTTGTGAGTGGGGTGTTCAGATAATGGTAGTTAAATAAATTGATATGCATTTGGGGAGATGGCACTAAAAAGTTCAGATTTTAGGCTCAGAGTCAAATATATTGGAAACACAAGGAAACTAATTTATATAAAACAGATGAAGTATCTACTTACAGCTTTCTAGAACAGGTCACTAAATCATTTTTAATTGCGGCTGGTCAATAGTTACTTAATACAATTAATCATAGCAAACCTTTAACAGCTTCCTGCTAATGAATGAAGATTGTTAGTGCTTATTTCTCTACCTTCTCTTGCCCTCCTTTGCTTCATAAGAATGACTTGTTTTGTATTGCAATGGGAAGGCTTCAGAGACTTTCAGGAAATTATTTCTGACAGCCAAGCCCCTGCTTACAGTAACAAAGGGATCTCATAGCCATGCATGAGAAAAACAGTGTGATTTTTCACAGCAATTAACTTACAACTGTGGTGATTTATGGAAAATCACTATGAAAACCTTGCCCAGGATATTTGCTGCAGTTGAATTCATAATCTTCATTTTCTACTGAATCAACAGACCAAACTCTTCCAATCCCTCCTCTTCTTAATGAAGCTATTTCCCTCCGCTGCTGCCTCTCTGCATTGCTGCATTAGGGAGCCTTTGGCCTTTTTCCCCACTGAAGAGGACAGGGGCAGAACTTTCTTTGGCTACTTTGGGAGATATGGAAGCACAGAAACTCCTCATAGATTCCCCAGAGGATTCTCCTGATGCCAACTGTGACTTATTTCAGGCATTAATAACTTCAGGCTGGTGCAATATTGTCATTGTAGGGAGAATGAACTCTGTGGTTTCTTGGGAATTCTGTTATATTTTCTTAAATGAAGACTCCAGAATTCCACCAGAGTATATAAAAAAGTTTTCTTCCAGGAGTTCTATTTGTCTACATGTAAAACAAGTCAGAGGATTTAACTGCTCTGTGCAGATTGTTCCTACATCATGAAATATTGAGAAAACAGGGCGTTTCTGGTAGTGCTACTGAGCACTCAGGCTTAATTGGAAACAAAAAATAACTTCTGAGTAAGGTTTTGGGTGTAATTTGGTTTTTAAAACAAATCTGCCAGATTATTTTTTTATATTTATGTCAAAATGTGGTGGTTTAGAATTGGCTGTGAGGGAATAAAATGCAGGTGTCTAAAGGAAAAAAAAAGGCCAACAACAGAACAACAACAACACCCAAAACCTACCAAACAAAAAACTCAAATAAACCCCAACACTTGGTTGTTTTAAGGCAAAATGTCACCGATGAGTGACAAACTGTCCCGCTCCCAGCCCATGTCACACCAACAGGTCCCTGCCTGGTGCCTTCGTGACATGAGACTTTTCCTCTCCCACCCCCAGCACTAAGACATGAGACACATTACTTGTTTGGCATGAAGAATTTGTGACTCTCTTTCAGCTCTGTGTTTCCTGTTTGGTAATTCTTGTTAGAGTTTCCAGAGACCAAGAACTAACTTTTCTGTGATCTGTCTTGCAGGAGCTTTACAGAGTGAGAGATTTGTGTGCCTTAAGAAGGAATGGTTGTCTTGCTGAATGAAGACAGAGATGAAGCTGTTTTGGAGAGGGGCAATACCCTGTTGTTGCAGCTCTGGAGGTAGATCTTCCTGGATAGGAGCTTTTTTCCAAGAGCTGTTCCCATCCCAACAATGTGAAAGTCTTCAAAGGCACCTCCTCATCAATATGTAAATCTTCAAAAGGGGAATTACACAATAACAAGAAAACTCTCAAAGGCAAAGCACTTACCCAAAGATGTAAAAATCTTTGTCAGGGACAGCTCCTCTGTGATTTAAAAATTCTTCAAAGTGGGAATCACCTCAAGCAATGCAAATTCTCTGTGCATGGGAAATCATGGAGTGAGACGCTTCCATGTGTAATCTTTAAAGTGGCAGGAAGTGTTCTCTTGAAAATATATTTTAAATGGCATTTTTAAGAGTTGGTGCTGTCTGTACAATCCCACTACTGTAGGATACCTTGAGGGTAGTGCAGCTTTTGAGTTCACCAGGGGACTCGTGTCTATATCTCTATCAGAAGGAGATCATGCTCTGAAACAGTACTTTGAGATGTGGTTTTCATCCCTTAATCTGTAATTATGAACTGCTGGATGTGGCTCATTGAGCAGCTATTGGTCAATTGTTTTATATTTGCAACAGATATATTATTAATGCCTGGTGTTTTGAACTTTGCAGGGACCAAAATTTTGCTTTTATGGCAACAAAAGGGACATGAGGGAGGGAATGTGTGTTGTCTCCTGCCTGTCCTGAAAGTATGGTGACAGGATACCTGTCCAGACACTGCTGTTCCTGAGGGACAAGGAGGAATCACTGGCTGGCATGTATCTCGTTATGTGTGTCATTACATCTGACAGCTTTTTAGTTTCCTAAAGATCCAAATGTGTTCTTTAATAGCAATAGTCCACCCAAAGATTTATTCTGCAGTTTTTGTGCTCACTAAACAAGTATTCTTCCTGGAAAAGCATCCCAACCAACTGATCCTTAGTGCTGCCACTTGCTCAGTGCTCAGCCTCTTGAAGTTTTTAGTCCCTTTAAGGACTGAGCCCTGTTAAAGGGATGGTTCTTTGTAGGACAGAGGTACTCTGTCACAAGAGCCCTCTCTCAGGAGGTTCCTGGGTGCAATCCTGGCTGGGTCAAGGGAAGTTCTGTCTCTGACACCAATAAAACATAGTTCCTACAACCTCTGTTGGTCTTTGCTCTTTGAAGTGCCTCGTATGGTGTTCCCTGTAGAGAAAGGAGCGTCTTCAATAGCTGCCAACTCCTGAATTCTCGAACTCAGTTTGCTGTGCCTGCACTGCTCAGCTGTGGCCACCTCAATCCAATCCTTGTGGGCATGGAAATAGCAATTCTAATACCTGCTGTAAATGCTCTGGCTGAGCAAGTATTACTGGGAGGGAAACTTGGATTTATTTAACTGACTTTTTGCTCACTTGTTGAACCTGGTTAATCGTATTTTCAAAGAACAGTACAAGCCTCTTAACAATATGATGACTGCAACATATAACCCTGAATTTCAGTTTGAGTTTGAAATATCACCCAGATGATTTCTTGGCTCTTAAGGCTATGCTGAAAGAATATAAAGGAAGTCATTATTCTAGTTCTGTTTAAGCTGGAGATTTATTCCATTTCCATAAACCTAAGATGACAGGCTCTTTTCAAGATAATTCACATACTGTGCCTTTTTGCAGGCTTCCTGCATATGATATCTGAAAGGGAAAGAGAGAAAGAAAAGAAAAAAAAAAACAACAAGTCTTTTTCATTCACTAAGTAGATTTCCCCCCAAACATCTACAAGGTAATGCTGCTCTCAGATGATCACTTAGGTTTCGGGGTTTGTTTCTATAAAGTGAACTAATAATGGGGTGAAATAGAGCCTGTTGTAAGTAGCAGTTATTTTTTATGATAGCACTGCTATGCTGACTGCACATCCTGTTCAAGCACAACTCTCTTATTCTAAGAAGCAGTTTATGGATTCTGTGTATGGAAGGTGACCTGGAGGTTAACAACTATTACAGTTTCCTATTAAAAACTAGAGCTGACTTGTATTCAAGGAAGCAATTGTTCTGCACAGGGAGAGTGGGGTTTGTTATTGCTCTGCCCTGTGTGACAGAGAAACAGGCCCTGCTCTTGCCACACTTCAGATGTATTTTACCTCTATGGGGCAGATTTCTCTGTTTTACACATGCCCAGTTATGGTGGGGATTATGTAAGAAGGTGACCAACACAAATGAATCTTTTCTGAAATGTGTTCAGAAGTAGGACTGTGGGAGACTTTTAGGGGAGAAAAACTGGCAGTTTAAATCTGAAGGTTCTTCTGTATCAGGTTAAAATATTTGCAAGGTACAAATACTGATGTTTTCTTCTTTGTAAACCTAAAAAGGCAACCTCAAAAATCCTGTGGCACTGCATTTGAGGTTTGATGTGCCACATGTAGGTGGACATCCTGGTCCTGAGTGCTGGCAGGTAATTAAGGCAGTCTCTTGATGTCCTCAGTCCGAAAAGCAGACATCTGAGATGGTAACAAAAGCTGGCAGGGGCAGAGCAGCTTCATATGGTGGTGCTAAATACACAAAATCTTCAACAAAAGAGCTTTGAATAAGATGATTTTTCATTCTTGGTAAACACTTCTCCAAGCTCTGCCCACACTCTGGGTCACCCTTGGCAGGTGGCTCCAGGCTGAGGCTCCCGTCAGAGGGAAGGCAGTAGCAGCAGTTCATGGAAGAGCCTCAGGATGTGGATAACAATGTCTTTCCTTCCAACACACGGTGAATTCAGTGCCTTTCAGTTGCTGTAGAGAAGTCATTTATCTCGTGGGGCTTAGGAGAGAGCTGAGAGGTGAGGGCTGGAGAGTGGCTGGCATGGGTGCCCTAGTCAGGGAAAAGGGGTACTCTTGCTTTGTTTTATGGGATAACCATATTAAGTAATTTCTTGGCTTTTCCTTTCCTTTCTC
Organism: Pithys albifrons albifrons; assembly: GCF_047495875.1. Lineage (NCBI taxonomy): Eukaryota > Metazoa > Chordata > Aves > Passeriformes > Thamnophilidae > Pithys > Pithys albifrons. Next base: position 1,561,319 of record NC_092469.1, on the reverse strand, counting down.
AATACAACAATCTTACAATGACTTCAAAAGAACACAAAAACCACAAAAAACTTCAAAGTTTAGAGAAACTGGACTTTGTAACATCCCAGCATCCTTACTTAAAATACCTCTTTTGTTAAAACCAAAGCAATCTGCAGTGCCAGTATCATGGGAGGCATTAATTTGGTGCCCACTGGGCCTTTATGAAACAGGCTGGTTGGAGTGGAGTAGAACTGCCACAGTGGGGTACAGGGTGTGATTCATAGTGTTGCTTTTTCATACCTACTGAATATTTTTCATGTATTCTCCTCACAGGCAGGGGGAAGTTGTTTAGAGATGCTATTTTTATATGAAAGAATAATTATGAGTAGCTGGTTTTTATTTTTGAAAATTGTTTCAAACTTCTTTACGTGTATTTTGAAATGAAAGTCTCCATGTTCTGTGCTGCACAGGTGGTGTTTGGGAAAGTTCTCCTTCTTCAGTGTGAAAACAGACCTTTGTCATGCCTGTGTCAGACTTGTTGTGGGAGTCAGAGCTGTCTAGCTAATTGATATATAATATAATTGGTTTTAAACAAATTATCTTCCTTGTCTTTGCGAAAGCGTAATATTCTTCCACCAAACCCACAGTCAGCACTTGACAGGTCATATAATTTTCTTTTTATTTGCCTGGGTATAAGTGCTGGAGAGCTGATAGCTACAGACTGACCTGTGTGCACACATCAGGCACATAAGGGATTCTAAACCACATTTAAAACCAAATATTCTTCCCCAGCATGGGCCAGGACTTTCAGGGATATTTATATATTTATAGTGGATTTTCCATGCAACAAAGAACATATTGAATCTTCCTTGTCTAAGATGGTCAGAAAACACAACAAAAAGATGTCCATGGCCAGATTTCTGTGTGCAGTTCACTATGAACACTGTCCCAGTCATGGCTGGACAGCATTTCCCAGCCCAGCAGGTGATCCAGCTGTACCTGTAGGTTCCAGTACAGCTCTGAAGAGGAGCTCCTGACAGCAGGAGTGAGGGAGGGCCCAGGGTAATGTCCGTGGAAGTTCCTGGGTTGGAAAAGGAGAGGCAGCCCTGGGTGGTGTGTGCTTGGCTGCTCAGTCACAGCACTTCAGTGCTGACCTGGGGGGTCCTTGGGGGTGTGGTTGGGTGGTTTTGGTATCTCACTCACTTCTGTTTGTGAGAAATAGCTCCTTGCTGTCTACGATCCGAAGCCTGTGCATTGAACATCAGATTAAACTCTTATTTCTGTTTAAAAGTAGTAGTCATTTGAAATATTCCACCTGCACCAGAGTATGGTTGGGCCAGTTGAGGCTTCTCCATTTCCCTTCAGTGTGCAATTCAAGGCTGGCAGTGAGTTTGCCAGCCTTTCAATGTGTTGGGTCATCTTTAGCACACTCAGACAGACCTGGTAGGACTAATCTGAGGCCCTTAGAAAGGTGAGCAAAAGTGCTGGAAAACTACCTTTGAATAAACAATAAATGAAGGTTTTATTCACAGTGGGTTATAAAACATTACTAATACAAATGTTCAGAAGCTGGTTCTGAAAGCAAATTAATAAAATTCTCCACACTTTAGCATTGCTTTTTTCATTTTTCTGCTGTGTGAGACAGTATTTGTTATGCATTTAGTGTAGGAGACCAAGTTAACACAAAGCTTAGTCTCTGGAGTGTTTCATTAATGTGTGTCTGAAGACATGTTAGATATTTTGAATAGTTCAATAACATTTATAGAAAGTAAATGTGGTGAATTTTTAAAGTCTGTCAAAGAAATCCTCAAATATTCTGTATTTCATGCTCTAGAAGAGGACTGTCTGTGGTGCATGTGTGCATATATGTAAGCTCTCTCTAAATGCAAAAATAAAATTTGGGCTTTTAGGCAGGAATTTCAATCCACTGCTTCTGCTGTGGGTGGCCTTGGGGATTGATTTTGGGTTTTATTGCCCCAATTAACATTAGTGTTTCATGCAAGTTTGAATGAAAGCCTCACAGAAAGCCTCTGAAGAAAGAAGAAGCAGGTCAGGGAAAGAATCCTATGCATGCAGGTGATTTCTGTTCCTTCAGAGATCGACATTTAACCAGCACCTGCAAAGTAAAAGTCAGCTTTGGAGTTTAAACCTGAATTTGTTTCGTCTGAGTATTTGAACATCAGGGTATTAATTCTAAATGTTGCATATAGAAAATATCTTTAAATCCTTAATGTCCCTGCAAAGAAGGAGCCTGACAATCAGAAGTTATTGAACTACTTTTTTCTTCCTTTGAGCTGAGATTTCCAGGTCTCCTGGAAAATACAGGGGTGTACAAACATGTACTTGAAACATTTCTTGTTCTCCACATTGGCAGTGCAGTTCATGTCATTAATGGACTTAGTTCTTTATTCTGCATCTGAGTTCTTTGCAACAAAGCATAATGATGTATTTAACATGTATTTACCATCCTCTGGTAAGAGCTTATTCAGGAGGGTTGCTCTGTTAAAGCACAGACACAACCTGGGGCATGGCAGGGTCACTCCTTTAACATGGAAGATAATTTGAATTTGTAAATAGTGTGTTATTGCATTGGAGAAGTGGAGCTGGGGAGTTTCATATCAATATAAATTACCCCCAACAGAAAACATTAATGATATCTTAAAGAAAAACAGGTCTGTCTTTGACTGTTAAAAATTCGGCACTTGAGGGAAAGGAAGAGAGAGTGTAGAAAGGAAATCTCAATATCTATTTAATTTTTGCATTTTTTTTTACAGATTATCTGTTTTCCCTTTCTGCTGGGACAGTGAGGTGATGAGAAGCTTTAGCTCACTTGACTCATCTAAAAAGTCAAGTAAGCATTGAATGATTTGAGCTGAAATAACTGATTCCACCTTACCTTTCAGAAATGCTCAGCATTGACTGATTCTGCTGTTTCTGATGGTTTTGTTGCAGCTATTGAGAGTTTTAGGTGCAAGGGGTAGGAAAACTGATAATAAGATTCTCACTGTTTTCGTTGTTCCTGGAAGCATTTGTTTGCAAGGTTGGAAAAGTGAATTGATTTGCATTGTGAAGGTTATTTCTGCAGTGAGGAGAGCAAGTTTCATTCTTGAATGAAGGTTTGTTTTGACAGAAAACAGTTATATGAAGAAAATGTGAGTTTAAAAATACCTTGGCAAGCATTTGATTCTTATTTTCTGTTTCCCTTATACTATGAAATGAAATCATTTTCCAGGTATGGCCACTTTTTCCAATGGATACAAAAGAAAGTAAATATAACCTTTACTGTGATCAACCAAACCTAGTATTTGCTGGAAGATAAATGTAAGCATCAGAGCCTGTGAAAAAGCTTCATTAATCATATCTCGTGTTGAAGTGGGCGAAGACTCTGAGCACAGGGTTGAAAATGTAGTGACAGCAATTATTGACTTATTTTGTTAATGATATGACAACTTTCTATAAATTATGGGAAGATAATGGGATAAGTAGATGTGTAAAGCCTCCTGAAAATTGATGTATTATTTTCTTAACTTTCCTTCCTAAATATGTATTTGTGACTGTAGATGTAACTTCAGAATGCATCTCATTCCCAGCTGCAGAGCAGAGTGTGGACTGTTTGCTCAGGCTTGGTGTGAGCAGCTCCCTCTTGGCCATGCCCAGTGGGACTGTTGGCTTTGGATCCCATGGGGGGAGAGAGGCTCATCTCCTTGTCCGCCTGTCCTGGATGAAAGTTTGGCCATGGCTGTCCCCTCTGTGCTCTGTCTGTGGGGCTGAAAGGCTCCAGTGTGTTGTAGGAGCAAAAGTTGTTTCTGCCAAAGGGTGTGTTTTGTGAGCGTGCACGTGGCTCTGCTGCTTTCTGTCCAGTGCTGGGCTCTGGGATCTGAGGTTTGTCTTGGTCTCTTGTTTCTGCTGAGGCAGCCTTACCTGGAAAATCCATCCATTCTAGTTCTGGGAGATCTGAGAACTGGTTGTTACAGCTGGATGTGTGCTGCTCTATCTGCAGTGATTGGACATATCATGACATAAATACATACTTTTTTATAGTTTAAGGCTTCTTGTTTCAGCAGAGGAAATACCTTGTTAAAAACACATTTTGAAACCTATATAAACATGGGGTTTGTCACCAGCATGATCTGTACATGCAAAACAGCACTTACTTAATTTAAGATGGTACTGACTTAGTACTGGATGCTCAAACCTCAATGTCTTTTTTAAATTAGATTATCTATGTATTAAGTTTACGCTCTAGGAATATTCTCACTGTAAAATTTGGGTTTTTTGCAGATGGATGATCTGGTGGTGACGACACACTCAGATTTGGCAAGTGCAGTTAATTCAGAAGCACACTCCTTGCTGATAAAACAGGATCAGGCACAGTAAAAGGCTTAGTTAGGATTTTGGGAACAAAGGCATGGGAAAAAAAACCACTATTATCTCTGGCAATATGGACCAAATTGATGACTATAATTCTAGCACGGGTTAAACCAGGTTTAAAACCATACACTTGTTGGTCTCAATTATTTTTGGTTTGAACTTCAGCCACCTTTTATCCAGGGATTTTAGACCTGCTAACAAGAGGCTTAGTTAGAGCAGTTGTTCAAACCATTATCAATAACTAAAGCCTCACTCCAGGAAAATTCCAATCACAAGTTACCAGTGTTGCTGCTCGTTTCAGCAGGAAAATGCTCTTTACAGTGATAACTTAGGGTACAGATACACGAAAATACGAACAGTTCCTTTATGATGACAGAAGAGTGTTTGCCTCCAGTGGCTCCTCTTTTCTTTCACTTTTCTGTATCTTTTAAAATATTGAGGCTTGGGTTTCTTGCTATTTCTGACAGAAGTGATCCTTCAGCATTAGGATGCCATTTCACATCTGTCAGCAATCACTCCAGATTTTAGGATGGTTACTTTTAAGCTCTTCATTGTTTCAAAGGGTTACATCTGCCAAAATATCTTTTGCTACATCTGTTTGCCAGAAAGTTGTGTGATAACTTACAGGTCCACAATGCTCTGCTTATTTGCGACAGTGAGAAACTGTGTGTGCTCAAAATGCTGCCTGTAATTTATCTGAAGTGGTGGATCTTTTAAACATGCAGCTACAACAGTGACTCATTTGAAAAAGCATATCCTATAAACTCAATAGTCCTGTTGTTGCTAACTGGTTTTTTGACACCTGCTTAACATATGACTGTGTTTGCTGTCACCCCATATGAAAAATGAATCTCTTCTGTTCAAAAGCCTCAGAAATGCATCCATTAGAAAAAAATGTTTATAATTAAGCAATGTAGAATGGAGCAAGAATGTCCGTGTTACAGCGTGTGACGTCGTGAGCTGAGTCATATTCCTTGTGATACCATTTCATGGCTTCATTTAACTACATCAAATATGGTTGAGGAGGAAGAAATATACCAGGTACTAAAGAACAATCAGAGCACATCTTGTAAATCATTGACAGCAACAAGACAGGCTTATAGCAATGCTAATTAGTTGGGAGATTCCAGAGTTTTCAGGAGAAAAGCTTTGTGCATATGCAAAGTATGAGGACTGTTATTTCTAGAAGAAGGGAGAGAGAGAAGATTAAAAATATATAGGCAAGTTAGATCGCTATTGACTATATATTGAGCTGAAAGACTGCTGTCAGAAACCTGTCAGACTGTGTCTATAAACGGCAGATTTATTATACATAAGTAAATTTTAAAACCCTGTAAAACCCCCATGTGTTCCCCAGCAAGTGGAGTGCCATGAAAGGTATCACTCACTCGCATAAAAACTTGACTCAGTGTTTCTAACCTGAAGCTTCCCTTTCTCACCTGCCCCTTTACACCTCTATTCAAAGCTTTGTCATGTCACATGCTCTTTATTTATGTATTAATTTATTGGGGTTTATTTTCTTGACTGAAACCTATGGTCTTGGCTATTCCTTCTGCCCTTTTATCTTCACAAAGACAATTGTGTAAATTTGTGGGGTGGTAAAAAGAATAATTGCTAAATATTAGGGAGAAACAACTTTAGTGGCTGTTTTCATAATTGCTTTTCAGTGTTATTGGCAGGGAAGAGCTTATATGAACACCTTAACAATTAGGAAGGGAGCCCAAGCCAAATCAGTTTTTAGTAGTCAGGATTGTACATATGTCCTCTGGGATTTTATAGTATGAGATTACCTTGATTATATTGAATGTTTAGCAGATTAATTCCTGGATGAGCCCTTATTAGAGATCATGCAGCAGGGGAAAATAAGTGATTTTAATACCCTTCCTAGGAGTGCTGGTCCCTTTGGATCTGAAAGGCTGCAGGAGCCAGGCCAGAACAGACTTGTATATACTTCTTTTTTTCCAACAGATTGCAGCATTCATTTACTCTATCAAAATCAGAGGAGTGAAGTAGAATTATCTCCAGGGGCAGGCAGATGCCAGAGAAGACCACGGGTTTCAGGAGACTCATGTGCTGCTGGGATTTGGCTGTAATGCTCCTTCCCGCCCCCCTGTCTGGACCTAGGATGGTAATGGAATGTTCTTTTACAGCAAGAAGGAGAGGTCTGCAGGGTGTTTGGGACCTGTTTGCTGGAGCTGCAGAGAATCATTCATAAATTTGGTTTTCATCATCGTCAGGGTTCAAAATACAACCCAGCCAGTCTGAGTCAGTGCTGAGCCTGGTTGCTCCCCGTGCCACCTTGTGTTTTGTGAGGGCTTTTTGTCCCCTTTAGCTGGTGCTTCCTCAGCTTGGAGAGAGAGGAGCAGGCAGGGTCAGCTCTGCCTGGAAGGGAGTAGGAGGGACTCCTTCTCCTTCTCCTGTATTCCTGGTGCCCTGGAGCTGGAACACTGTTCTTGGGCAGGGCAAGCCCTCGTGTCCTGTGTGTGGGCTGGGCTCGCCTGAGCAGCAGTTCCCAAACATTCAGCTCCTAAACCACCACAGACATCCAGTACTGAGGGTTTCATTCTGCTGGTGACTCGTCTGTCTGAAGGGGAGGGTTGTTCACACCTCTGTGCTGGACAACTCCCACAGAAGATGCAGTCGGCTGATAGCAAACTTCTGAGGTCCATCTCTCTCCTGGGAGATGAGCTCCTTCATAAAATGCACCAAGAATCCTTACTCTGAAGTCTGAACTTATGCAAGGGCTTTATCCTTTTCTCTGTTCATTTAGTTTAGAAGCCATTCAGTCAAACAGGAAGTGAAGATGACTTTTTTCCTCTTTTTTAAATTTCTCACCCCATGTTGCACTGGAGATGCAGCTGCTGCCACTCTCTTTAAATGTATTTCTGCATCCAAGATACAGTCCTGAGATGCCACAGGCTGATCTGTATCAATCCCTTTCTCGATGCCTTTTAAAAAATATATATTTTCATGTATCCTCTACAATTCCCTGTCACATGCTACAAGTCAGGATTGAGTACCCAATCTGCACAGTACACTGTTCTGTTCAACACAAAATGGTGGTATTTGGTGTGGGGTTTTTTTTCCAAGCTCTCTGAGCAGTATTTTTGTTCTATTCCAATCTTTCCAGTCTTGACCTTATTATTAATATGCTCCATCCCTCTTCCTAACTTGGGAAATTGTTCTTGCCTTCAGATTGCCTTAGGCCAGCAGAGAGGAACAAAGGGCCAGCACATACAATCAGCCCTGAAAATGTTAATTGATATTTTACCACTTCTGAGTAGTTAAATCCCAGAATAATACATCACAATTCATTAGGCTATTTTCACATTTTTCAAGATTACACAAATCTTGTCTAATGAGGAAAATAGGCCCTTTTTTTATGGAGACACACTCCTCACATCAGCCTCCTGCCCCAGTTCTGGTGATTCAGTGGAGCCAGAAGCATTTGTGGATGTTGCTCTACTGAAGCTCTTTCCCAAGTGTATATTTTTGCTTCAGATTACTAACTACCATATAAATGCAATTGACTGAGCAACTGCAACTCTGATATTGGAGTTGCTAATTTAGGCCTCTGATCCTGAAAGAAACTCTGGATAGGAGAAAAACCTTACACTTGCAGAATTCTCTTATGTTGCTGCCTGATATAGAACAGAAGCTTAAGCAAGTGCTTTAAGACAAAATGGACGTAGTTTCTGCCAGAGATAATTTAAAACTGGAGATTTTTTTTTTTTGCAGGAATGTTATCTCAAAACCTTTTTTTAGTAATTTGATTATTTAAAGGCCCAGGGTATAAGTTAACTCAGTTTCTTTAAATAATGCCAGCTTAGAAATAAATTTCAGATTCATTTAAAACAAACAATTTAAAAACCCCTCAAAATCAAAACCCCAAACCAACACAGGGGCAGAGATGAGAAAAAATAAAGCTTTGCTGAATGGCTTGATGCTGCTCCAATACCTGCTCATAGTCTACAGTCATGACCAGAATGTTGATTGTTACAACATTATAAAAAGCACTTTTTTAGTTTTGTGACTCACCCACATTCACAGCATTAACCACCAGTGTCTTTAATGCCCCAATGAACAGTTACAGGAATAAAGAGTGTGGCAAATCATGGTCACGGACCTTCAGTTTGGAATTAGCATAGTGGGAAGAGATCCTGAAAGCAAAAGTCATATTTCTGTAAGTGTCCTATTACCAATCCGATTACATTTTACACCACAATTTCAATGAACTCTCTTGGCCTGGGTTGGGGAGGACAGAAAATGGCTCATTGTTCCTCCCTGTAATTGAAAGGGTAGAGAAAGCAGTTTGGGCAGGGACGACACCACAGCAAAGTGGGGCACAGCAAAGGGCTGGGGATGCTCTGGGAGGGTGGGGAGGGTCTGTTGGCACCAACAGTGTCTTTGGGATGTCATGACTGAGAGACTGGAAAGCGGTGCTGGGAAAGGGTCCTGGGGGTCCTGGTCAGCGGCCAGTTGGCCATGAGCCAGCAGTGCCCTGGAGCCAGGAGGGACATCCCTGCCCTGGGGGGCATCAGGCCGGGCCAGGGAGGGGATTGTCCCACTCTGCTCTGCTCTGGGGCAGCCTCATCTGCAATGGGAGGGCAGTTTGGGGGGACACAATGGAAGGGAGAGACTAAGCCATTGGAGAGTGTCCAAAGGAGGGACACAGAGATGGGGAAGGGCCTGGAGGGGCAGCATGTGAGGGCACTGAGGGCACCCAATATGTTCAGCTGCACAAGAGGAGACTGAGGGGAGACCTCAGTGCAGGTACAACTTCCTGGGCAGGGGCAGGCACTGATCTCTGCTCTGTGGGACCAGGGACAGCACCCAGGGAATGGCTGGAGCTGTGCCAGGGCAGGGACAGCACCCAGGGAATGGCTGGAGCTGTGCCAGGGCAGGGTAAGGTTGGATCTCAGCAAAAGGCTCTTCCCCCAGAGGGTGGTGGGCACTGACCAGGCTCCCCAGGGCAGTGGGCACAGCCCCAGGGCTGCCAGAGCTCCAGAAGCATTTGAATGATGCTCTGGGGCACCAGGTGTGACTCCTGGGGAGGGGCCTGGGCAGGGCCAGGGGTTGTACTGGATGATCCTGGTGGGTCTGTCACGTGAAAGGGAGGAGGGAGACAGAAATACAAAGATTTCTAGTCTTAACTGTATTAATAGAAGTTATTAGCTATAAGCGCTTCCAGACAATCAGAGCCTTATGTTCCCAACACTGTCTGTCTCCTAACTGACAACACACAGATTGGAAGGGTTTCTGACCCCTGATATGAAGCCAACACTTAAGCCAGGGAGAAATTATAGCTATAAGCATCCTCAGAGTAATGGAAACTTTATGAACCCAGCACTGCCCACCGAACTCTGGACAGAACACAGGCTGGAAAGATTTTTGACTCCCTTATGAGGACAACACTTAATAGCAACAGGAGAAAGAACCTTTCTCACGGTAGCTCCCGAAATAACATTTATTAATACAAATATGTGACAATAACTATACGGGTTACTTGGTGATAACATTTAGCTGCAGGATTTTACAAAATACCCCCCAAAGACACCGGCACAAAAAACATTTCAAGGGCCACCCCGGCAGTGTCACCACTCCCATGGCAAACTTAACTAACAGAAGATTACTGAACAGAAACACAACAGTTCAACACCACCAGTAAACACACTCAATAACCCAAAAGAAAAGCAACAGGAAAAAATATAGCCACTTCCCAATAACACACATACACCCAGTGAGCTATAGCAAATTGTAACTAATAAGGTATAAGAAAAATAAAGTAAGAATTCCGTTGCTTATGCCTGCAATGTTGATGGAATGGGGAAGACAGGGTAGCTCTCAGGTTGCCCTCCCAGAGTTGGAAAGTTTCTCTCCCCAAGTTGCAGTTAAACTGCACTTCTTTTATATCTTTTTTTTCTTCTCCAGGTGTTTGTGTGACTGATAGTCAATCTATTGGGGGGGTGATGCAGATGCCCTGAGGTGCGGGGGGCCCTTGAAGATATCACAAAAGAAGGCCGTGCTATTTCTTAACACTCCATCCTTTGTTAATCTTATCAGTTTGCTTCTGCTGGGAGCACCCCCCAGAGGGGCCTGAGTCTCCCTCAACCATCAAGCCTTATCAGATCATCACCCCACAGGGTCCCTTCCAGCTCAGGATATTCTGGGATTCTGTTACTTTTTGACAACAAGGATGGTTTTAATTCAGCCAGTGATCAAGTCAGTGTTTTATGGGGGAGGGATCATATGTGGGAACTGGCACAGGGTTGAAGTTTGGTCACCAAGACCAACACCAGCATCTTAGGCAAGGTGGCTGCTGGGCTTCACCATGGCTGCTCACTATGTACACCTGCTTTTCTATTCAAAATGTTTCCCTTGTTACAGCAACTTATATCCAAGTGGGAAAAGTTCAATATATTTCTCAGATTGTCTATGAATAGAGGTGGCTGTATAGGGATGAAAGCAGGCTTAAAGTAATTATCTAATCTCAAAAATTCAGATAAATCTAGCTAAAATTCTTGTGCAGGAGTAATATACAAAGTAAAGCTTCTAGGATTTTTCAAACTATTGATTTTTCCCACTGTTTGTAGTAAAAGATGCAATTATGTCACACAGGGAGGGATGAGATGAGAAAGTAATTAAAACAGCCATGAAAATACATACTTTTTAAAGAACACTTTCTCTCTTAAAAGTATTATGAGATCATGATTTTCCCAGTTTTTCCAGCACTGGTGTGGCCTCACCTTGAGCACCGTGTGCAGTTCTGGGTCCCTCAATTGAAGACATGAAGGGTGTTAAAGGCACCCACAGAGAACAGCAGTGGTGGGAAGGCTGGGGGAATGTTCTGTGAAGAGTGGCTGAGAACTCTGAGCCTGTAGTTTGGAGAAAAGGAGGCTGGGGATAACCTCACTGCTGCCCACATCTTCCTGAGGAGGGACTGGGAGAGGGGTGTCTGAGCTCTTCTGGTATCCAGTGACAGGACACATGGGAATGGTTCAGAGATGCACCAGGGGAGGCCTACTGGACATCTGGAAGCATTTCTTGACCAAGAGGGTGTCCCATACTGGAACAGGCTTCCTAGAGAGGGGTTTGGTGCCCCAAGTCTGTCAGTGTGCTCTGCCACACAAAACACTTTTTTCTTTGAGCTGTCCATAAACTTTGTCATCCAGGATGGTGAAGAAGTCTCTGGACAGAATGTAACCTGTGCTGTCTGTGGAGTCTCATCAGGTTCCTCTGGTGCAGTTACTGCCCAAAGGTTGGAGAAACAGGGCTGGACCAGGCTCTGTGTGTGTGATGTGAAAAGGGGAGTGCCCATTTGGTGCATTTACAGTGGAAGGAGTCAGAGCCTAATTGCATTAACCACAGCCCCAAATGGTTTCTAAGAATGAATGTCATGTTTGAAAGGAAATATTAATTACTACAACATTAAGGTAAGGGGAATGTCTTGTGACAGTCACCTTGTTCTTCTGTGGCAATGTTGCAGTGATTTATCTAACATATTGTTGGGGTTTTTTCCAATGTAAATGTTGCAAAATGATGTAATTTTGAGAAGAGCTGCATTTATAAACTAACAATGTGTCCTGCCTTGTAAACAACATTCATTATGGAATGAAGGACCAGCTGTAAAACTCTGAAGTCAGCAGATAGCTTTCCTTTGACTTCACAGGACATTCAGACCTTCACTTAATTGATTGTTTGTGTTCTTAGTGTATGAAACCCTGTGGAAAATAAATTGGTAGTTGACCCTGCCATTTGGGCAGCCTGACATCAGTGTAACTGCTCTAAGGAAAACCAAAGAAAACCTCTGTCTTGCAGCCTTAGCATTATCTTTTGGAAGTAAATTTCTGGGAACAATTCACTTACTTGTGCTCTGGGTGTATGATGTATTTCATCTCTTTGTCACTCTGAAGGCCAATTCTTCAAATATTTCTCATTATACTCTGAAAAAGCTCATCTCTCTCTAATTAAATAATTATTTTTTGTAAAATCAGTTATGCCTTTTACCCATAGCCTTGAAAGTCCCTCTTCTAGAATAATCTTGGCTTACTTATGATGTTCTCCAGATTCAGATGGGTGTTAGTGGGTATGGAGTCCTGAATCAGAAATCCCTCTCTTCAGTTTTGCACTATTTGCAGACAGCCCCCTGAGTCCTTTACAGAATATGCTGTTCCTCATTGATGACAACTCGCAGGGGGCACCTGAGGGCAGTTTTGGGGTATTGCCTTAGCTCCCAGCACAAATGTGGGCTTCTCTCCCTGCCCAGAGGTGCACTCCAGTGTGCACATGGGCTTGGTGGTTGCTGGTGGGGGTTTTTCACCCCTGGAGAATTTCCATTGTTTTGATGGGTAAGTAGTAAATCAGTAAATTTGAAATTTGGGGGTTGAGCTTAAACTGTGCTCAGCTACGACTGAGGAGACTGAAAAGGGAAAGAGTTCAGCACACATTTGCATTAGACTGTTTTAGAGGCATCTGCATCCCACTTAGGATTCTTTTGGCAATGCAAAATACGACATAATTTTTGAGCAGATGGCTGGGATGCCACAGCTCACGTCAGCTCTGCTGTCTGGTGTGTGGGATCCAACATCCTCTGCCTTCTCCCCACTGTGCTCTGATCACAGCTCAGCCACTGCCAAGTGTCACCCCAGAACTTTAGCCTTGGCAAATCCCAGGCTATAAAAGAAGATTTTCAAACAATATGGAAAGAAATTCTAAGTGTTCAGGGCAGTTTGCTGACCTGTTAGATAATTCCCAGGGAAAATAAGCAATGCAAAATGGCTTAAGGTAGTCTTGAACCTACAACAATGGCTGGTAAACCTGGTTTAACTGTATTGTAGGGCTCTTCTAGAGCTTAGCACAAAAGAAGTAAGCAACACCTAATAACTTGGTCAAATCTAAAGGAAAAATTTGTGCCACTTCAATTGTAGTGGAGAGGATGGGCGGGAGTACTGAAGAATGTTCAAAATCAATTGAATACAGTAAGAATTAAAAAATCCTGCTAAACTCAATCAGCTTTCCTTATTTGTCTCATCAAGAGCCTGCAAGCTTAACAAATGTAACTTGCTGTTTGTTTTCAACTGCTCGCCCAAAGTAATTTGTGAATTATTACAGCAACAGGAGGGGCCCCAAACTTTTAGGCTTATTGGGCCACACCAGGTCTTGATAAAAAATGCATCATTTGAGAAGTTTGACTTACGAATATGGAAGGAGATGGCAGAGGGACAAGCAAAGCACACTAAACCCATCTGTTTGTAGCTGTAGAGGATATGGTGAAAGCAAAGCCCACAAGTGTCATGTGTGTGACTGAAAGTTGCCATAGGCTGCTGGAGGGTGAAGTTACTTGTGTTGAGGGTTTCACAGAGCAACTGCACTTAAATGAGATCTTATAGGGATTACTGGGGCTTCTAACCTTGAGTCAGGGTCACGTCAAAACAGTTCAAAACTGCACTGTGCTCAGTCCTGCTGAAAAGACCACTTGTGAGTGGCAGAGATGGTGCTGAAGTGTTTGTGCTGTCAGCTCAGCCCCAGAACCCTGTGCACCATCATTCCCCCTTGCCCAGTTCCTGCTGTTGTGGCCCAGCAGCAGCAGCAGCACAGTTTTACTCCCAGGGAAACCTTCCCTCCTCCTTCTGGGCGTTCTCACTGCTCAGCCAAAAGGCAGGGAGCAGGCTGAGCAGTGATATTATTCCCTGTTAAGATTTGGAAGAAACAACAAGAGAGAAGTACTGCTGGCAAAAGAATCTTCTGCTTTTCTGAAAGAATCTTAAACAACTGTTGGCATTTGTCTCCAAGGGAAATTTTGAAATCAAAAGGACTAAAAACCTGAAAACACAGCCATTTACAGGGGCAAGAAAGGGGAGCACGACCCAAAAGAACTCCTTTCTTTCTTTTAAGTTCCTCTAATTCCCATGTTTTAGTATTAAAATGCTCTACATTTTCTATTTTTTAGGATTGTCTAGATGGTTTTGGATAGACATCTGCTGACTTAACTCTGGGAATTTAAACCTTTCATTAGTTCTGACTGCTGACTAGGGCACAGAGAACACAGGGAGTTTTATTAGCCATGTTGAAGACTAAGCCTGGTTTAGCTCTCAGTTCAGGTGCCTGGTGCTGTCCTAACAGACCACAAGGGGTTAATGTCCCAGCAAAGCTTTCCCATAGCACAAGACTAAACAAGAAGCAGACTCGAAGGCTTTAAGCAGGGCTGCAGTTAACTCTAACCAGCTGTTGCAGATAAGGGAGTTTCCAGGAGAGGGGACCCCTCTCCCCTGGACCATTCTCAGAGTGAAGTTTGGAAGGACTCAGTTCTCTGTCTAGCAATAATCAGAATTAAGTGCTGGGGGCTGGGGGCTGACTTGTTGGGTCTTTCTGCTCAAACTGACATTTATATAACAATTTTATTTCTGCTACTGAAAGCCAAAACATAAATCCGTCTTACCCAGACTATTAAGAAATAGGGAGTGAGTGATAATTTTTTTCCCTTCTATTCTCTTTTCTTTTCTGGCTCTGCTCTGCATCAACATTGATTTGAATAATGAGGAAAGGATGATATTAGCAAACCTACATCTATCTTTTAGAGTCTAGTAACATGACATTTGAATTCAATCCAAACAATACCTGGTGTAAGAACACATCTTTAGAAATTCTTCTTGCTTGTTAAAGCCATACCATAAAACATTAAAAGTTCTCTTGTTTTGCTGTTTTCGTAGACTGAAATGTTAGCAGAAGTGTCTTTTTGAGGAGAGATCCCAAAGCCAATTGGTTCAGTTCCAAAAGCAAGAAGGCTATGAAAATAAAAGATATAATTTGAACACTTCTTGGTAGCTAGTAATTTGTTAAATTGTTTTTAATTGCTTTCAAAAGTGAAGGGAAAGGAGAAATCTTTTGTAATTCATGCTCCCAGAGGAAAAAAACTCCAACCAACATATGTGGGAAATCAGACTGTTAATATTAGAAGCTACAATGTGACTCACACAGTGCATAATCTCTGCAAGAGTACAAGCAGCAGAAGCAGAGACAAAGAAACAGATGTGCAAACTTCCTACTAGTTAAATTCCAGCTATTTATTCAGCAGCAGGACTTGTCCTTTGTTTCATATTTCCTTGCACAGAAACAGCTCAGTAGGACACGAAGAGGCACTGCAAGAAAAGTGCTTTTATTGTCTGCAATCCAGTGAGTACTTCAATAAAACAACCTTTCCAAAGTTGCCCACAAGGATATAAGGAGAGGGGATAACCCAGCTATAATTCAAGCCCAGCAGCCTGGTTAAGAAACTCTTTTCAGCTGAGCCAGGCAGAAACCTGCTTGTCTGACTTTGTAATCACTTACTAAAGATCCAAAGAGCTTTCCGACTGCAGGCAATAAAGAAGAGTTATGCTCCTCAGAGCCAAGCCAACTTGGAGGTTATTAATGTAATCAGAGAGAGGGATAATTGTTCTGTGACTTCTTCCATCCTGGGAGAAGGCCCTTATGCTCTGTGGTGCTGTGTGGAGATGCTCACTGGCCCCTGCAGCCAGCTGGGGCTGGATAAGGAAAACTCCTTTTCTGTCAGCAAGTCAGGAACCCCAAGTTAGGTGGGGTTAAAGCACAAACTGCCACCACATTGTCACCCTACTGGTTGGGGTTGCACAGAAATGTGGCAGGTAGGTTTCCAGTCCTGCTGTCTAACCTCCAGGCCAGAGGGATCTTCTACAACAGAAGGAGAGGCTGTTGGTAAAGTACTGCTTTTCTCATGAGACTCTTTGGCATTTACCACTCCAGACTCAGGAGTAGAAGGATGCTGAGGAAAGACAAGAGCTCTGCCTCTTCCTTGCTCCCTAGTCCATCTGGGAGCCTACATTAGCAGCATTCCTTTCTGTGTCTGCATCTCGTGGTGCCCCACCCAAGGCTGGAGAGCACCCATGGTCAAGACTTGCCAAATCTGCCTTGTCCTTCAGTCTTTATATGGGTTGTCACTGGAGAGCTGTGCCTTGCATTAATAATTTAGAAAACTATAAATGTCAAAGCTGGCATTGTAGGACTGAGGCAGAATCCCTTCACCCCAGCAGCAAACCTGCCACCAAAATTAAACTTGTTGAAAAATTGCTCTTGGATCATTGTTTGCCAGTGTTTTCCTCCACTACAACTTACACATTGCAATATTAACTGGGCTTTATTTTTAAGCAGAGAAGGAATTATTGGGTAATGTCCAAATGGAGATCAATAACTTGAACCTTGAGTAATTAATAAGCAGTGTATGTTATGAAAGGCATGGTTAAGAGAAACAATATTTAAAGTGCCATCCATTTGTTGCCCAAATTTTATCCCTTGTTTGTGGAATTATTGTAGGGTTAAAGGACATTTGTCACGATTTCTGCTGAAACTCACAGTTATTTCTGTTACATTAGAGCAGACAAATGTGCCAATAGACTGTGCCCCTGGTTGTACTGGATTAAATTGTCCAGTCCTGCTTGTGAGAGCCCAGCTGGTCCCAAGGGCTGTTCTCATGCACTGGAGCTTTGAAAAGAGCTTTTTCCAAACAGCCCTGATTTACACTGTGGAGCTAACAGTGTGAACAACTTCCTTAATGATTTAAAACTTCTATCCCTGTTCAGTAACCATTATTCACTTGATCACCACAAAACAAAGGGCCTCTTGGGTGGGGAAAAGTTTCCCTCCTCCATGTGCAGCGTCACCCCTTCACCGCCTGTACTCACCCTCCTTTGGAGCCTGCACGTGTCAGGCTAATTTGCTGAGGAAACAAGAATGGGTTGTAGTGATGTGTTCAAATAGAGATTCATGTCGTTACACAAATTTGCACAAGCACATTTGGTGTGGATGATTTGGGCGTTTTTCCAGGCATATCTCCATAGTGAACAGCCTGTTGCACAACTGGTGCACACACAGTACAGTGTCAGAGGGGACAGTGGCTGCTGCAGCACTTGTCAAACTCTGTGCTACTGTCACGTAATCCTGATTGCAGCCCTCAAATATCACATTTCAGCACAACCTGAGTCACCCATGGAGCTCATTTGAAGTTGCTGAGTTTTTCTCTGCAGTAGCTCAACAGGATTTTTGCTTTGTTCTTCCTAAAATAGTGTCCCCAAACAGACTTGGGTGGATTTTCTGTTTGGCCTTGTAATAAATGGTTGTATCTTTACTGAAGAAGAGTTGATGAACTTCTAAGATATAATCTGTATTATTTAATGCAGACTGTGCCTATTGTCTACAGTTTGTAAAGAGTTTAGTCATTATGAGTCAATATATACACATGCTCTCCTTTATCAACACACAGAGGGGAAAGAAAACCAACCCACAAAAAAGTTAGAGACTGAGAAATGTAAAAAAAGCAGAGAAAGTTTGCTCTGCCAAATTCAAAATCTGTATTTTGTGTTGTCATGCAATTTTTCGGCTGCTCACTCTGTCTTGTATTATTTGCAGCAAGTAATTGTCTTTTCCTTTGAAATCTGTGAAATCTCGTAGCCTAAAAATAAAATTGCCAAAAGAATAGAAATGCTTCTAAAATTAATTGACACTTTGTGTCTTCTTAGTAACTGTTCATTACCTAAATAATTCATACATTTCATTTTCTGTTTCTCATCTTTAACAGTCTGATATTTCTCTATCAACCCTTGTTAATAATCCTTTTTTTAGGTTGCCATTCTTTCTTCTGCTATTGACTAAGCAGTGGCACACACTGACTGTTTGAATCCTCATCAAAGTGCTTTGTGAGTCTCTCAGAAACTTTTGTCCTGTTCATGAACACAGACCTCTGCCATATCCTTTTGAAGAGCCACAGAGTCATTTTTTTCCCTCTGTGTTGGGATGTGTGTGATCCTTCCAGGCTTTGCAGGGTTCCTGTACACAGAAAATGCCTGGACTGGGAGATGGATTTTGCTGTACAGTTTCTCTCTTTTCTTCTATTTCTTTTCTTTTTTTTTTCCCTTTTTTCCTTTTTTAAGGAGCAAAGATGCCCTTTATATTTAAGACTCTAATGGCCTCCAGAACAGTCACTGCAGTTCAGAGTGTCTCCCAAAACAAGCATCCAGGCATTTGGGAAGAAATGGCAGAAACTGGGGGAGTTCAAGTTGTGTTCAATTATCACTTTCATCAGGTGAAGACTGTTAAGAGTTATTTCCTGCTGCAACTTCTGGGTCATATTAGCAGACTACAGAGAAACAAAGAAGTCAGAAGAGCTCTGCTCCATAACTCCTGGAGGAATTACTTTGCAGGATTTATTAGCTAGGTGACAATAAACAAACCAAATCCCAAACTTATCAGATTTCCTTGTTCTTTGCCTTAGAACTTCAAGGTTTTTCTTTATTTTTGTTTGTTTTGGCCATCCATGAATACTGATTTCTTGTTGGATAATAAGAACAGCCATCTAGCAAGTGAACCATTAGTGGTGTTTTGAAATAAATGATTGATTGCCCCTGGAAGTGTCCAAGGCCAGGTTGGATGGGGCTTGGAGAAACCTGTTCTAGTGGAAGATGTCCCTGCCCATGGCAAAGAATTACACATAGATAATCTTTAAGGTCCTTTCTAACCCAGTCCAGTCTATGACTTTCTTTCCTAAGTCTTCTCCGCAAATAAATATTGTTATACAGGTAACTAAGATATTTGGATAATTAGTGTAACTGTTCATGCTCTAAACTCTTGCAAACCAAGAGTGTCACTATCCAGCTGTGTAGCCATGCAGTGCCCACTGCCCTCAGAGGAAGGAGCAGAAGGGAATTATCTTCCCTGGTAGGCAGAGAACAGAAATCCTCTTCAGAGGCAGCAATTTTCAAAGCCTACAGAAATGAGGATGCCAACCAGACTGTGTCTGGCACTGCAGTTACCTGGAAAGCTGAGCACAGCACTCAAATTCAGTCACTGCATTACTCTATAAAGTTTTGCTTCATGTGTTTGTCGTTACTGACTTTATTTAGTCTGAAAGACTTGTACATGGCAATTTTTAGAAGCTATGGCACCATTTCGTTGCATTTGGAGACCTGTCTGCTTTAAACACTGAGACGGTGACAATTTTGGCAGTGAAAGTAAGTGTAAGAAGCTGCTGGTTTGGTTTTTTTTTTGTTCTTGGGTTGGGGTTTTTTTGCCTGTCAAGGCCAGGTGGGTGAGTCACAGCTTGAAGGCAGCTGTTCAAAAGCCAGTGCAGATCCTGTGGCAGAGCTCCTGCATCTCTGTCATCAGCTTCTCCAAAGGAGTGAACTTTGACAGCCCAAGTGCCTCTCCCTCCACACTGGAGAGTGGCTGCACCTACCTGTGGAGTTTGGGGAGTCACAGAAGTGTCTGGGTTGGAAAAGACCTTAAAGCTCATCCAGTGCCACCCCTTGCCCTGAGCAGGGACACCTCCCACCAGCCCAGGTTGCTGCAAGGCCTGTCCAACCTGGCCTTGGACACTTCCAGGGATGGGGCAGCCTCAGCCTCACTGCAAGTCCAACGTGTTCTCCTTCACTTTAGTGTTTCTTTCCTCATATGCTTCTTTTTTTTTTGTTATTGTACTTTATTAATAAGACTTAAAACTTAAAAAGTATTTTATCTTCTGAGTTATGATCTCTCTGAACAATTGTTTGCTGGTTATTTTGTGTGTAACATTTCTGTTCTGCTTTTACTTAGTTGAAATTTTTTCTATCAAAAGTATGAAGCTGAAGTTCTATGAAACTTTGCAGGTTCTATTTTAGCAGAAAAAAATCTTTATGCCTTTCAAATTTCTTGCATGCATGTTTTTGTGGCTCCCATCATGGTGTGTTTACACATTATTGCACACATGAATCTGTTTACACATTATTTTTCACTTTGAGTGAAACAAAATCTCAAATCTATGATGCATTTTTTCAAATATTGCTATGGTGTGGCCTCATAATTAAATCAGGGCATTTAAAAGTTGCTCTAGAATTTAAATCATTAGCAATTCTTTGTTTAAATCTTAAAGGATAAGTGAAAGAGTGCATTTAAAATTAGGTGGTTTTCCCATATGTAGGACTTCCAACCACTGACAGTTCAAGACCTGTTTTTATGAATAGGTGAGCTCATAATAGATTTCCAAACCACAGCCTTTCCAGCCAGTAGGGTGGGTGGTCTGCTTAGGTTTTCTTCCTTTCTTGACAGAGAATTCATTTGGAAGCATTTTTTCTAGACTATTTCTAGTAGGACCATTTAAAGATGGTTAATGAAAATACATAACCAGTGACTAAAATACTGAGGGTTGTGAAATAGGTGATGAGATCTGGTACCCTTCTGTTTTGTTATCACAACACAAAGTTTTACTGCATCTATCAAATTCTATTTCAAAGACATGGAGATAACACTCTCATGAGAGTTATGTCAACACTCCCTTTCAAATCTGAAATTACTTAACCAAGTATGCATTGTATTTTCTCCTATCTCTTTGTGTTATTTGGCTATGCTACTGTTCTGGGAAAGAAATTTCTGGAAAATACTTTGCTTTCTTTGATTTTTGTAGCTTGTAGATAAGACAATATTAGAACTGACCTTCATCTGAGAGCTGCAACTTTGTGGTCCAAAGAGAGAGAGTCTGTAATCTTTAGACTGAGGGTCCAGAAGAGAAGTGTGAACATCTTTAATGGCTGTAACTGAAACTTTTTAGTGACTTGGATCCGTGGGGATAATGGAACTGAACAGAAGGGAGTGAAAAAAATAAGAAATACTTTAGGTTGGGCACCTAAACTTAGAAGCATGTAAAATAATCCTTAGCTTTCTCTTTGTTGTGGGGCCTAACAATATAATTGTTCCACTTTGTGTTTGGGATCTGGCACTGGATGTCAGGGAATTGGATTTTCTGTGACCTTCATCCCTTCTTGTAGCACCTTTTGGCTGCTCCATGGACCTTGCACCTTGTGTGTGCAACTGGGGACCTTCCCCTGAGTGAAGTGATCCTGCTTTCTGCCGACTCTTCTGTTTCCATAATCAAAGAGCCCTGAGAGGATTTCTATTAGATTTGGCCAAAATTATTCATATTTTTTAGGTGTTGCAATAGGGCATATAAGGCTAAGCATTAAACATAATAAAAACTATGCTGGATTCTTATTTACTCAAGTTTATTTTGGTTATTAATTATTGTGTTATTGCTATTATTTATAATTAGCAACAAGGGAGTCTTTGATAAATATTAAAGATGATGGGCGACTGTGACATGTTGTTATGATCCGGGTACTAAAATTATCAGAAATATCTCTGCCCAAAATAAAGTGCAAATGAGACCAGATGCCAAAGGCATGGATTGCACTTAAGGGTAAATGTGAAGCAGAGAGATAGAAAGGAATAGGGAAAAGGAGTGCAGGAAAGAAAGAGTGTGACAGAGAGAGATTAAACGGAAAATGTATCACCGCTGTGGAACCCACAGTGTCCTATGGGTCCAGTTCTTGGGGTTCTCTCAGTAGAGAGGGTCCCCAGAACAGAGTGCAGTGGGTTGATAAACATTCAGGAGATGCCCAGGCACCTCCTCTGGGGAAGCTGGAAGCTTTGCAGTCTCTTCCAATAGGCGCTGAGTTTGCTACAACACTTGGATCATGTGCAGGTGTTGGAAGGCCCCAGGAATGAGTCAGGGGCACTTTGGGGGGCTGTGATGGTTTCTGACCCTTCCCAGCTGCCTCTCAAGTGAATGTCCCCTGTGTACATGGTCTGCCCAGAGCAGGGTTTACTCCTTGGGTTTGGTGTGGAGAAATTTCACCATCACACCCCCAAACCCTTTTCCTCCAACATCCCATGAGCCTTTTTTGCTGCTCCTCAAACCTGAGATAATTGGGCAATGGTCTCACCTGAAGTTCCTGTCAAAGCCCAAATCCCAGTCAGGAGGCACTGGAGGGGGTTGGGTGGACACACACAGGCACTGCTTCCTTGAGTCTGATAACAAGGCTTCCATGATTCTGACAATGTTAAGACATTAACAACATTTCAGTCCATCACACATGCTGAAGAAAGAACTGTTTCTCAATTTCCTCAGAATTTACATCAAGGCTGTTAAATCATTACCAGCTGAAATAACAAAAGGTATTTTGTTGTTTTGCTGGATGTAAAGTACAGGAAACAGAGGAGACACAGCAGAACCTTTAGGGAGAATTTGATAAAACCACCAAGTGTTCAAAAATATTTTACTCACTTTGAGCTCAATGTTTTTGTGGGAGGGAAGGAGAGGAGAATGTTTGTCAGCTGTTCTGTGAAAAGGTATCCATGGCTTCTTAAATGTTGATTCACCTTTTTCATTTCACATTGCATGTGTTATGTAGATATATAATTTACTGTTCTGATTTTTATTTATTTATACCATAAATTAGTTTGTACATGTTCTATGCAGAAACATGTGGTTTTTCCTGTCTGTTGGTTGCTTTATCTTACTCACACCCAACTTCAGCACCTCAGTAAACAGGATTATCTCTGCCATAGTGGCATGAAAGTCTCCTCAGGAAGGGAAGAGTGCACTGCTTCAGAAATGACCTTGTTTATTAAACCATAATTGTCTTTCATTGGGAATTATTAAAATAAATGAATTCATTTTTGTAATTGTTGCTTTCAGAGTAATGGTGAATCTATTTTTGAATGTTGGCAGCTACATTTCAACTCAGAATTTGTGGTCCTGCCACAAATGTAAACTCAAGTAGTTGGGATTTCAAGGGAAATATCATGATTTACATAAAGTTGTCCCAGATTTGAGCGAGGTCTCTTACATTTTCTTACATGGAATGTCAGAAAGTGTTAGAAACTGTAATTTCTCTGAATTGTCTTTTGTTATAAAGGTTTCTTGGAGGTACATGTGAGCTTTTCATTGCATAGGAGAGGAGGTGGAACAGTCTGTTGAGGAATGGAAAGGAATGTTTTGCCTTTTTCGGAAAACTGGTGGTGTTAAAAGAAAGATGTGGAAAACCATGTTATTGGTTAAGTAAGTGTTTTATGACTTGAGTTAATTTTATGAAGATGTTTATCTCTTGTTAAATGGAAATTATTTCACTGAAAAATGGTATTGCTGGACAAAGGCTCTGATGTGCTTTTGGCACTTTGTGAAGGCCATTCCACACCCTCCTTCTCATTTATGCCAAGTGGGGTTTTGCTTTATTTTTTGAAATGTTGCCTTGGTAGTGGGATAATTTTTGCACTGTCCTGTGTCCATTTCTGAGCTGACTCAGAAGAGAGGCCCCTGATGAGGCTGATGATGGTGCAGTTCAGCACAGCCTGGGATCTCTGAGGCTGCTCAGATGTGGCTGGAGGTAAAGGACTGCAGTGGTGTTTATTTTTAATGTTCTGATCTATAGAAGTCAGTGAGAAATGCAGTTTAGCTGTACCTGAGGAATGCAGCCACTGTGTACATGCCCTGTTAATAAAGTAAGTGGGTTGTCAATGTTCTCTTTTCACATCTGTTTCCTTGCAAGGGAAACCAGTCCCTAAGCACTGGGGGCTGAAGACACAAAGAGATTTTAGAAATGAAATTGTTAGAGAAGCAGAAATCTAATCCTTCAGTTAATCACAAGCAGTATTTGAAAAGAGAGAAACTCTTGTGTGTCTGCCTTGCCTCACCTCAGCTGAGCAGCAGCAAAAATGCACCTCAGGAAATGAAATCTGTGTAAATCACTGCCAATGAGAAGTTGACCAAAGCTGTGTTTAGAGGCATTTTAAGAACAGAAAAGTTCTTAATAAGAGGTTGGAAAAAAGCTGATGAAAAATGAGAAAGGCTTGTTTTATATTCTAAAGGTGACTTGTGTATTGAGACAGAAGAGGTTTAGTTTGTTGGAGGGTCTGAGGGGGTTTTGAGCAGCCTTGTGTATTCAGGATTTCAACAATTTTAGCAGGAACAGAACTATTCTTTTTGTTAAGTTCTGACTTAAAAATTTGTCCTTCAGTTTAAATCTTTCTTTTCCTGTCCTAACTGTAGAGAAATAAAGGTTGTGTTTCAACTGTTTGAGAAGCAGATCATCAGATTTTTGGGTATGATTTAGAGGTGTTGTATTTTTAATACTTATACTGTGACTGATGTTCTGAATTTTAGCAAAGAGGCTGTTTTTTCCCGGCTCTGACTGTCTGGATCTCTTTGCATGTTGCCCATCTGTGGATGACAGGATTTTAGGTGTCTCACAGGAAAACAACAGCTATCTGTGCTCTTGAATTCCCTGTCCCTGACAAGTTCACTGTTCACGTTCATGGAACAGGAATGAGAGAGAAACACAATTGATCACAGAGAGAGGGAAAAAAGCTGCAATCAATAGGGTTGAAAATGAGCAGCACCTCAGTCCTCCTTTGGGGGAGCGGTTTGTTATGGGTTCACCTAGGTGGGCCTAGATTTGGGCTCTGAAGTCTGGACTAGGCTGAAGCTGTCAGCTGACTTGAGCTGGGCTGAGCTAACAGCTGACCTCTTCTAGCCAGTAATTTTGTATTCCATACCACATTATGGCATCATCTCCAGGGCAGTAGGAACCAGTGTGGGAGTGGTTAAGGCAGTCGCTTCTCAGCCCTCCTCTTGGGAGGACGCACGATGCTGTCCCAGGGGGGATGGAGAGGACCAGGCCCACCACTGGCTCACAGGGTACCTCAGGAAAGTAAATTGTGTTGTTCAGGGTCTCTACTTTCTGCTTGAGTTTGTCTGCCTGGGGAATAAGCTTCTTCTTAAATAATGTGTAGTTAGGACAGTAGAATTTGTGTGTTCGTTAAGAAGTTGAGGTGGGGAACTTGTTGTTGCAGACTTGTGTGATTGTATATTTGTACTCTCTTCTAATTGTCTCTTTCTTTCTGTGAAAAATATATGTAGATTTAGTATAAATGCAGTTTGAAGTGTTTTTTTTCTTTCCCCTCTCTTTTCCTCCCTTTCCCTGGTGTTAGGAGGGAGGCTTTTCTCTCTGTGCTTGGGGGGGTTGGCAGTTGCTTATCTCAAACCAAGACACGGTTTTTCAAAGCACACATCCAGACCTTAATACTTACAGACCTCCCTCAGTGTGCTGGGATTTCTGGTAGAGCTGTCCCTAAAAGGGTACTTTTCATGATTGCAGCAAATGCAGATTGGGTGAGGTCTGAGTGTTGGTTCTGTGGTGTTTATCATGAGATTCCCAAGGAACTAATACATTAATCACTGAGAGTCTCCTGTTGCCTTCAGCACTCTCATGTGGATGTGCTGGAGATCTCCAGCTAAAGCTGCTCATGCTGTTGTCGCATCAGATGGTTATTGGAGTGAAGTAGAATCATGGAATCATAGAATGACCTGGGTTGGAAGAGATCTCTGAGATCATCAAGTCTGACCCTTGATCCAGCCCCACTTTGATTACCAGATCACCGCACTCAGTGCCACGTCCAGTCTCATCTTAAAATCCTCTAGGGTTGGAATCCACCCCTTCTCTGGGCAGGCCATTCCAATGCCTGACCACTCTCTCTGTAAAGAACTTCCTGATATCCAACCTAAACCTCCCCTGGCAGAGCTTAAGCCCATGCATTCTTGTCCTACTGTTGGTTGCCTGAGAGAAGAGACCAACCCCCACCTGGCTGCAACATCCTGTCAGGGAGTTGTAAGGAGTGATGAGGTCACCCCTGAGCCTCCCCCTCTCCAGGCTGAACACCCCCAGCTCCCTCAGCCTCTCCTCCACAGGACTTGGGCTCCAGTCCCTTCACCAGCCTCGTTGCTCTTCTCTGGCCCCGCTCCAGCCCCTCAATCTCTTTCCTGAGCTGAGGGGCCCAGAACTGAACACAACACTCAAGGTGTGGCCTCCCCAAGGCAGAGTCCAGGGGAAGGATCATTTCAGTGGAACTGTCTGAAATTCCTGCTGTGGGATCCCTGGCAAGCTCCTCTAACCATGGACACCCTCTCTTGTCCCTGTTTCTTTAAGTAATGCTCCTGAAATCCTTCTGCACACACATTTCTACTGAACATGGAGAAGGAAGATACCATTCCGTGACTGGAAAAGTCACCTTGTGTTTATAACATGAAACACAAAAGTGCAAATAAAATTATGCACATGCCAGGAACTGAAGTTCCTCTAATTCCATAGTGAAAATATGATAAAACATATTATCTTTGGTTGCTGTCAAGGGTTGGGGTCAGCCTGTCCCTTGCTGTGGTCCTGGGTGCCTTTGTGCAATAAATTTGTTTAAGAGTTTCATCTGACTCTGAAGGAGTCAGATAATTATGTCAGTCAGAGGGTAAAAAATGTACTATTTTCTTGTGAATGAGCAGGTTTTCCTTAGGTTTTCCAAAGGAAAGTACTTTTTGCATCTCTCTGATTTGCTGTGAGCTGAATGTAGAAACTTTGCAACTCTGTGCCAGGTCCTTTTTATTTCAAGAAGTCTAAGAGGCTGTGGGCTGCCTGTAAAAACCTTCCTTCGTGCAAGTGTTGGCTGCAGGAGTGCCTGGGGCAGGGTTAGGAGTGGGGGAGATGTGACAGGGCTCCTTAGGAGTTGTTTTCTTTCCATTGTGGAGCTGGTGGCCTCTGTGTGTGAATCAAGTAATGTATTTCTTCTGCCTGTGGCATTTCTGTGTGGACTGCTGTTATAAAGGCAAAAAAACCATAATATTTTTGCAATTTTTTGGTATTCAGAGTAAGACCATTTTGTTGTCAAGGGCTGTGAGGTGAGAAATCTGACAAATATTCTTAAGGGGCCACACTTTTATGATATTATATGTAGGAGAAAGCTCAGGATGTGTTTGGTCTCATGACAGAGCATCTTCTGCAAAACTGGGGGAAGACCAGTGGTTCCATTATAGCAACTGAGAGGCAGGAATCCTGTAATAATTTATTCTGCAAAGCTGAAAGATAGGCAAATGAGAATCATATGCTTTGGTTGCTATTCCTTGATTTTCCCCCTCCCTAATCTAAGAAGATCTATAAAAGAGGGTTTGAAGTATACAGTTTATGGAATTGGTATTACATTTTTTCCTTGTTTGCACACATGCCATGAATGGAAATTTCTCTAATTGTGTAGTGAAAATCAATAAATCTTTTTATCCTGGTTGGGCTTCAGGGTTTAGGCTCAGACTGTCCCTTGCTGTGGTCCTCTGGGCCTAAGTGTGGGCCTAAGCTCTGTGGACTTGCCTGATATTCAGGTAACTAGAATTTTGTGCATTGGAACTCAAGTTTATGTCTAAAGCTTTGCCTTGATGTGCAGACAGTGGGGGTGAGCAGCTGAAGGTGTCAGGGTGCTTGGCTTGGGTTTGCCCAATGGCTGTTTGATGCCACCTCAGCTTCCTCCTTGTAGTGGTTTTAGCTAGGCCTCAAATTAGCAAACTCAGGGAATCTACGTGGATTGGGACAGACAGCTCTCACCTGACTGGGTAACCAAGGAAATATTTCATACCAGATGTCACAAATCTAAGATATGATACAGGAGTAGGAGGTGTTTTTTCTCAGTTCCACCATGGCCGAAGTACAAGCCAGACATGGTGCAGCTCCTGTTTTGTTGAAGTAGGCCCTGCTGCTCCTGCTGCCACTACTTGCATTTTGTGTAAATTCAGGCAAGTAGAAGCATTTTGTTGTTATACTCTGCTTCTTGCTGGGTATCTTTTAGGGTGCTTATAGATCAAGAGTAATATAATCTGGTTTTGGTGGGAGGTAACATTTAGTTGTTATACCTAATCTGTGTAAGTGTGTGTTATATTGTAATTTTCTCTTAATTTTCTTTTTTTCTGTATAAATATATGTACCTTGTTTAAGCATAAACATAGTTTGAGAGGTTTTTTTCCCTTTCTCCCTTTTCTCGGTGAGGGAAGAGACTCTGACTTGGTTTGTCGTAGTTGGCATTTTGCCAGCTCAAACCAAGACACTCCTGGACACACCTTTTGTTTCAGTCTTTCAGTTTACTCAGTCCCATGTCCTTTTATGACAGATTTGGAAAATGCAGAAGGTGTTTGGCTCAGTTGTTGCATCTCTCACTCCTCTGAGCATCTGACCTTGCTGGAGGCAAGAGAAAGGGAGAATAACAAATGGAAACAGGTGGTGGGATGGGGGCAAGCAACAGAGAATCCTTCAAGGATATGTCCAGCTGCTGATGGCCACTCTCCCACCTTGGTTTTGGTCTCAGTAGCCTTACTATGTGCACACAAAAAAACTACATCAGTGTCGTGTCAGACAGTGAAAGCTGAGGACAGTGGTATTGTTATACCACAAGTTGAATGATGCTGAGAGTAAAAATTTCCCTCCTTGAGGCTACCAGATACACAAGTAAATCTCAAGAGATGTGTTAATATGCAGCAGTAATTTGTAATATAACTCAACTAAGCATTGACAAATCCATTTGATACAAACCTGATAAGATTTTTTTGTAAATTTTGAGTGCCTAAAGTGTTGTATGCACCAAAACTGATGTGTCAAGATAAATGCATGTAAGTTATTTCCTTTTCCTCCCCCGTTTATCATCAGTGACTAGAAGAATAAAATACTGTTATATTTTTCTAGATTCTACACTTTTACTTTGTTTTATTGTGACATCTGTCACACAAAAAGTTTTATCCTCTTAAGCATCTTACAAAGAATTGCTTTTTTCATGGTGAAGACTTAATCTTTGATCATGACATATTTTAACCAAGATATGTCAGTTAGAGACGGTGTTTTCTTCAAAAGTGAAGAACTGTTGGAGGTGTTTACTACTAAACAGAACTTTGGGGAAAAGGAATATCATTTTTTGTGTCATGAAGAATATTATGATGCAAGTGGGAGCAATTTTCAAAGAAGTAGAAAAGAGGAGAGGTGTAAAACCTCAATAACTAGAGAATGTGCAAGTCTGTGTTTGTTCCATACTCCATTTATTTGTTTTGCCTCAAAAATTGGCAACTGCCCCTTGTATATAAACTTCATAAAAACAGGCTTAGTTGCACTGCTCTGAAAAAGATGTGTGACCTAATTCTGAGCTCAAATATAAGTAAGAAACCTCTACTTCTGCCAGTGAAACTTCCATAACACTTGCAAGGAGACTAATTTATGCTTCAAATTATATGGGCCCCATTTAATATGGATTGCCATCAGAAATCATAATCATTGGATGCTTCCTCACCTTTCTTCTAAATTACATGAAGATGAAAAGCAAAAGTGAAAAATCCTGTACAAATATACGTTTAGGAAATCGACATTAGCAGGAGACTTCAGCATTTCCACTAATAAATTTTTGCTTGAATTTCTGTTCTTTATTTTCAGTGTTTCGTCGGTGTGCACTGTTACATATTTTGTGTGCTTGTACATATGATAACATGAAAGATGAGGATGAAATGGGGAGTGAATTACTGTCCAGCACCACCTGAGAGCTGCTGCTGGTGGAGGCACAGCTTGGATTGGTTCGGGAGAAATTGCACAAGTTGCTGTATTGATTCTTCGCAGTTCCCAGAGGAGTTCAGCTCGCTTTTGTCTGCCTTTGCCAAAGTATGTCTCCTATCCTAGAAGTACATATAAAACTTCTGAAGGTATTTTTAAAATAGGAATGGCATAAGGAAGCTTGGACTCCTTCGCTCCTGCCCTTAGCAGATAAAAACGAGAGGCTGCTTTTCTTTTCTGCCAGAGAAAAGTGGTGCTAATGGGAGGATTATGCACGATTTCTCCCCTAATGGGAGGCTCCCAGCCCTGGGCACACTGCTGCTGTGCTCCCCTCGATCCATCAAATTACATCTGCTGGCACTCAGGTCACATCCCGAGCTGTGCTGAAGTATATTCTGCAGGACTCGTAACCTTTGCAGGGTTCCCAGCCCAGTTATCCATCTCCTCCTGAAGTGCTCCCCGTTTAATGATGGGCACAGCTCCTGCTCAGCCTGTCTGCTGCTCCTGCTTACCTTTCCCTTGGAGGCAGCGCTGGTTTGCCAAGCAGGGAGTGTCCCAGCCCTGACTCAGCTGGCACTGCTGCAGAGGTAGAAGGTGCTTTTTAATCCAGAAACGTATTGACGCACCTGCATAAAGAACACTTCGGGCACTGAGAAGAGGAGGCAGAGGGGACATTACAATAGGAACAGCAATTCTGCCCCAGGGCATGTGCCCTCACAATGTGTTGTGGCTTCTGAATTCCACCCTGTCCCGAAACCATTTTCCCATGTTTTTCTGCCTTCTTTTCCCATCCTTACACCTACACTCATGGAATCCCAGAAGGGTTTGGGTTGGAAGGGACCTTAAAGATCATCTCATTCCACCCCCTGCCATGGGCAGGGACACCTTCAAGCTCTGTCCAGCCCAACTTTGGACTTTTCCACGGATTCTCCCATCCCAAACAACTCACACACCAACCATAGGAGCTTGTGTTCTGGGCATGGGCTCATTCCCAAGACACACTGAAGTGAAATGCAGTCATCAAACCATTTTTCCTTGCAGAAGCTACTGTTTGTGTTCAGGGTGTAAAACACCTTGACTTAAAGTATCCAGAATGGAGAAATCTTGGAGAGAAAAAGATACTTTAAGAGAAGGTATGGAATCAAATGATCACTCCATGTAAACAGAGCAGCAGATGTGTCCACTGAATGCATTCAGTGAAAAGAGGATGTGACAAAATTAATTCACAGATTTAAAATATTTTCAAACCGTAATTATTGTACAGAATTTTGAAAAAGAAAGTTATGGTGGATTTAAGGGTGTGTTTTCTGCCTGTTTATCTCTGTGGATTTGTGTTTGAAGAGCCTTAGATTGAGGTTTTGTCTCACTTCCTAAGGTTAATATAGATTCTCTTGCAGTGTCTGGTTATTGATCTCTGCCTCTCCTGTTTTGTCAGATATTCTGACTGTCATCTCGCTCATTCACTGTTCAGCTTGCAAAATAATATTGCTGTGTATTGTTCTATGGCATAGAAGACTCAAGAATATCCCTTTGCTTCTCCAGTTTTGTCTTTAACTAATTTCCCTGCTGTGATTTCTACTTCAACTTTCCCCAGCTGTCTTTAGCCTTGTGTTGTGTGTTGATTTGGGGGTGGGATGAGTGCCTGGGTGTTAAAAAGCCCCTCAGCATGAGTTTGCCATCAGGACAGCTGACCACAGCTCTTCAGAACTGCAAGGAGGATGAAAGATGAATTAAAATGGCTAATGAAGCGTGCCCTCAGTT
Source organism: Pithys albifrons albifrons (assembly GCF_047495875.1). NCBI lineage: Eukaryota > Metazoa > Chordata > Aves > Passeriformes > Thamnophilidae > Pithys > Pithys albifrons. The sequence continues at coordinate 1,530,015 of NC_092469.1, read as the reverse complement.
TTGAAGATGTTTACAGTAGTCAGTGGTGATGTTGTTCAGTCATGGACCTGCCTCCTCTGGCTGAAGTGCACTCAGAGGAGAGCAGGGTGTAATCTACAGTTTTTATTACTGGGAAAGGCATTATTCATTATAATCAGTTGAGCTGGCCTGTGCTTTTCCTTGCTTTTAATAAGGTGTTTCACTGTTGATGAAATGAGTGATTTGTGGAGTGATCAGAAGGGAAGGAAGTCCATGGTTCTGTCTGACAGCCCCATCTCATGATCAAGCACTGTGAGTTCTCTTTGGAACTTTACATCCTTTACTGTCAAGCCTAGCTAGGTAGTTTTCTAACAGTAATAGACTTTCTTTCTTATTTCCAATGTAATTTGTTTACTTACCTACCTGAAGATCTTTTAAAAGAGGAAAATATCCAATATATCTGAAGTGTTTTAGAGTAATGAACCTCTCCAGAAAAAAAAGTGAAATCTGCAGGATGTTTGTGTTGTGGAGGTTCAACTGCTGTGAAACGGTGCTGCCTGTGAGCACCTGTGCCTGTTCCTGGGTGTTCCCTGAGAGCAGTGGCAGGGAGCAGAGGAGGGAAGGTGAATTTTGGGAGCAGTTTGATATGTTGTTTGTGCCAATCTTGGCCTTGACAAGAAGAGGAGGAAGGTGCTTCCCTGAAGGCTTTGTCACTCTGTGCAATGAAATGGCTGGAGCCATATGTGTGAGTCTTTTTCATGGGAAAAGCATGGAATTGAGACAGTCCTGCTCGGGCACTGACCTGGAGTTTTAGGAAAGTTTCCTGGGAACACCAGGAGTGTGCAGAGCCCCTCATGTAGGGGACAGGTGAGTCTGCCATGTAGCACTGACCTTGAAATAGTCACAAAAATGTGCTGAGTTGGAAAGGATCCACAAGAACCATCAACTCCAACCCCTGGCCCTGCCCAGGACCATCCCCAAGAGTCACACTCTGTGCCCCAGAGCATCATCCCAACACCCCTGCAGCTCTGGCAGCCTTGGGGCTGTGCCCACTGCCCTGGGGAGCCTGGTCAGTGCCCACCACGGGAAGAGCCTTTTGCTGAGATCCAACCTGACTCTGCCCTGGCACAGCTCCAGCCATTCCCTGGGTGCTGTCCCTGGGCTGAGTGGTTGTTTGGGTTTGTCTGTGCTCACACACAGTGCTTGGCATGTGTTTCTGTGCCAGCACATAAGACCACCAGGCTGTACCACAGCAGTGATTGGGAGAGCTGTGGGGGGAGCAGTGTAAGAGCAATGAAGCAGCACTTGCTCAGCTTTCCCAGGAGCCTGCTGGGATCCATGGATTGTCTGAGTCAGAGGTGATGTGTTTGTGCTTAGCAGCCTTTGATAGTTGCTCTGATACATCTATTTCTCCAGTCTGTGAGTGCCTCTGGGAGCCTGGTGGGCTCTGGTACACAGAGAAGGAAGTGCACATATTGTTAAAAGTTATTGATCGCTTACAAGGCCTGGAATAGCCCCACTTATTTCCACATGAATATGTTGTTAAGTGTCTATCCATACATATTAATCATTGATGGACAAAACAAAATAATTCAAAACCCCATTCCTACACTCAGCTGAATTAGAGCTGTTCATAGTGTTTGTGGGCATTTGCGAGGGGCTTGTTTTATTGGATTTCAATTATTAATATTTGCAGCAGTATTATTAGTGTTTGCTCCTGCATTGTATTGGATTTCTATGCTAATAATGCTGCTGCTTCCTGCACATGCAGGGTTTGAATTGCTGTCAGCTCTTGTTTCGGGGCTGGTCTCCTCCTGACCTTTCTGCAGGAACAGCAGGACAGTGGGAGGGGAAGACCTGCCTGAAGACACCGGGCAGGAGCTCACGGGCAAAAGCTGCTCCCAAGCTATTTTCCTGTGGATGGAGAATGATTTTGTTGGCTCTGCACGCTTTGCAACATACGTGAATGACAGAATGTGGCTTAGATTTAGACAATTTCAAGTCCAACTGTTCAGTGACCTCTTCCAGGTAATGCAACCAAACATCACTCTGAACACAAGGCAGTGCCAACATGACATAATCTTGTCCCTGCATTAGTTTCCTCCTCAGTGAAGCAAAAGGAAAAAAAGGAAAGAAAAAAATGTTTCCATGCTGTTCACTTATTAAAGCAGGATACAAAGGTACGTTTTGACTTTGTGTTTTCCTGCCTCCAGCCTGGCCCTTCTCTTTTGTGCTCCTCTCTCTGGGTCTTGATTCTGTTCCATTTAAAGCTCAGCAAGTTTTCAAGTTAACTTGACCTGAAACAGTGTAAAGCCTTGAGCTGTATTTGATGTGAAGGTCATAGAGGAATAAAATCTTTTGTTAGAACAACTAAAATAACATATAGGCAATTAAGGGAGTTTCTGCACTAATTTGATCAATTAGTTGAATAAAATACTGTGCCTCTCACTAAACTGTGCCTTCCCATTTCCTTAAGGAGTGATGGTGCAGTAACACAAGTTCTGCACTTCAGTCACATTCAGTGTAATGCACCATTTTTCAGGGCCCCCTGATGTGCGTTTGCTCCTTTAAACATCCCTGTGCCTCTCTGTGAGTGGGGGGGAATCTGCAAGGTGATGTTTGCACTGAAAAGAAAGTGAAAATGAACCACTGGGTTTCTGAAAGGACAGGCTGGAGCTGTGGGTGACAGCAGTTTTGCAGACAGCTGGCACCTAGAGGGTGGATCATTCTGTTTTCCTTCTGAGCAGATTCCCAGTGTTTGTGTGCTGTTCAGTCTGCCTTGCACTGGATGTCGAAACAAGTGTGGGCATTTCCCCCTGTAACAAGTATCAGGTTCAGACTGTTTCCAAATGTGTGTTTAGCCTCACCTTCACTGACTTCCTATTCCATCATAGCAGTTGAACAAGGATTTCTTCTGAAGCAATATTTGAATAATTTTTAATGAGCTATTTAATGAAAGGCTAATTGAGGTGAATTCATTAAAGATTGCCAAATTATGCTTATCGAGGTAGTTATGTTTTAGGTGTTGAATATTTGATTTATGTTGCATTGTTTGATCAAAACAAATCTAAACTTTTTAAATGCCCAGTTAATCTTTCCATGCACTTTTCTTAAAACCCCCCCTGTTGAATTTATCATGTGTGAATATATTGTTAGGGTTGAGCTAACATGAGGAACAACCAAGCAATTAAGGGGTGTTTTTAGAATATTATATACGATAGAATTAAAGAGTGTATTGGGAACAGTGATATCATTGTTGGGGTTTTTTAATTAATCTTATTCTTGGGTGGGTGTTGACTTTATTTTGTGCTTATTTTCTTAATCTTGACAGGTTTCCTAGACAGCAGAGCAACTGCAGGGACTATTACTACATGATGATAATATAAATCCTTTTTCTTGTTGCAACAATCAGTCAGTTAATGAATAAGAACTTTAATTAATCAATCTGGGAGATTTCTCTTTCTGGGAGTACTTACTGTCCTCTCGAATCAAAGCGAATTTGGAAAGTAGGCAGTTCAGTTTGCTTTAATCTTTTTGTCATTGACAGAAACACCAAAGCAGTTGACTGAAAGTGTGGGGGCAAGGAAGAGAAAATAGAACAAGAAATCTGAGGCAGACAATTCCCAAAGTTAATCTACATTTCCTGAGCTCTCAAGATTCGCTATCAATAAATGGGTCATCAGAACAAAAGCCTCTGAAGGAGAGGTACAGAGACCTTCTTGAAGCACTTTTTGTTTTCATTTCCTACCATGTTCCTTTTGCCTTTTCTGTTCTTTCAGATGCAGAAGGTGTTGGCCCAAGTCAGCCTATTGCACTTGTGGTGCAATAGGGCAGCCTGAGAAGCAGAGTGTTGCTGTGGCTGATGTTTTGGGAGAGGATTATCAGGGCAGCAGTGGCAGCAAGAGCTACAACTGATTGGAATATTACTGGTTGTAGATCCATCACTCTCATCCTGGGCTGGATTTGTCTTGAGATTGATGGCTCTGCAGTGAAGGCTTCTTGTCCATAATGACAGCAAATTGTTTCAGGCTCTTGTACTACCTCATATTAGTGCATCGTTGGTCCATTTCTGTGCCCTTGATGAGAACAGGAACAGTTTCACTGCAAGATGAGAGGATCTTTTGAGGAGAATTATCTCTTTGAAGCTCAAGGTGGTAACAGTCATCCATGAACTGTGTTTTGCCTTGATGGAGTCACAATAATCTCAAGTCAAACTATATACTGCTCAAGATTACTGAATTTCTACCATTCCAGGTGTTTTTCAGTTTTATCAAAAGAACTGAAAAATCAGTTCAAATGTAAGCTTTTATATTAAAGGACATGAAATGAGAATGTAGGGACTTTTCATACCTTTGAAATCCCTTTTTAGCTTTTACAAAGCATTTCATTCAAGTTGCCACAAACATACTATTATACTTAGGGTATTTAATAAAAAGATATTTAATTTAGCCTTAAAAATGTTTTAGGCTGCATCTCAAACTTTTTGTGAACTCAAAGTCATCTTACATCTGTCGATGAAACTTGTGCATCCTGGGGTTTGGTGGCATTGTGCTTTTAGTAAAGGTGAAATAACTGAGTGAAAACCACATTTTATATGTGTGGAGGACAATCTAAGAGCCTTAGGCATGAATCATATCACTGTAAGGCTCATTTTTATAAGAGACCATGTGGTTATAGGGTTAGTTGAGGAGAACCCGAGTTCTGCATCATTGGGTTACCCCAGATCCTATCCCAGTGTGGACAACAGCAGTGAAAGGACGTGGAGTCTGGAGGTGACTCTTTAGGCCTCTTTCATTCTGATTACTCAGCTTCAGTCATAGATGGAGGAGCTGCTTCTAGTGCTTTGAGGGTGGACATTCCCTCCAGGAATTTATCTAATTTCTTTTGAAAAAATTTATCCTCTTGGCAGAAACATCGTGCCGGGGTAATGAGCTGTATGATTTAATTATGAGCTGTGAGGGAAAAGTTCTTCTTCTTGGTTGTTTTGAACTGCTTGTTCATAATTTCATTTTATCCCACTTATGCCTTGAATAATGGCAAATAATGAAAAATCATTGCCTATTCACTGTCTCTGTGCTACTCCTGCTTTTATAGACCTCGATCATATTTCTCCTCAGCCACTTATTTTGGAAAATTACTGTGAGCAGTTTGCATTCCCTGGGATCCATTCCATTCCCTGATCCAGGTCTTTGTTCTGCCTCCTCCTGGGCTCTGCTCTTCCAGACACTGGAATTTCCTGAGTGGGGAGGACCAGAGGATTTGAGCCCTGGGGAGCAGTGCTTAAAAGCCTAATGGTGCTTTGTGTTCTCTCCCCTATTTCTCTCCTAAACTCCTAATATTATATGTTATCACATATTATCTTTACAGATACTAAGATAGTGAGTTGATGACTCTTGATTCTTTTTTTCCAGAACATGTTAAGGGTCCAACAATTTTTATGCAAATTTAGTTGTTCACAAAGCAACTACAGTGTTTAGTTACATAAATTTTCACCTGCCATGAGATTGCAATTCCATGTTTCTTCTTGGAGATCTTCAGTGAGGTGATATAATTATAATTTTTTTAAATTATACACTAAAATTTAAATAATTTAATATACGTTTAATATTTTTGTTTTCTGTCATATTATACACTCTTTTTCTGATCACTTATGAATATGTTGAACAGTAAAAATCCTACTACAGGTTATTCAATATCTCACTAATATCTTCCCTTTTTCTCTTTACGAAGCAATGTTGACTTTTTAGTGCCTCCTTTTTATATGTATTTCTTTTTCTTTGCTGCCTATACTTTACCACTTTACAAAGTCTAAAAAATATAATTTTTACTGGTCTTTGATGGTCTTGTTTAAGGGTCTTGTGTGGCACCATTTTGTAATATAATGGAGAGCTTAATAAATTTCCCATTTTAGTCAGTACTTCAATAGTCTTGTATGAGGATCCATAGGTAAATATGAGCTAAACTCATTAAATTATTATTTCTTTTATCTATCATTCTGAATTTTAATAGTGTTTTTTTTTTTGCTTATCTGGCCCAATTTTGGTTGCTATGTGTTTATGTTATCATAAAACATACATGCCTACATATATATATATATATATATATATATATATATATATATATATATATAATATATATATTTTCTAAGTCCTTTGTTGGAAAAATACAGGTGTTTTATTTTCCAGTCACAATATACAGAATGATTTGCTTGGAAGGGGGAGAACCCTGGAAAATGTTTGCAAGAACTGAAATAATTAGTGATTTCTGGGTATTTTAGGGGTGCACAGCAGTGATATTGTTGTCTTGAATTGACTTGGTATTTTTTACATGAAGGAGTTGCATTCAAAGTAAATGTTTGGAAAAATATTAGTGTAGTATTGAAATAACAGGACATTTCCCTCTGTGTGGCCTTTCAGTAAACCACCAAAGGAACACATAAAAGTGGATTTAAGCACATTTTAAATTGAAATATTATCACGGTGGTAGAGACAGATGTTTGTGATCCAATGTGAGAGGAGGATCAATACTATAATCTGTGTGTTTCTAAATATGTTTCACAGCTTATTATCAGCAGTGATTTATAAAGGGCTGGGGAGGGAACGGGCTCCAGGTCAGTGATTGCCCATTACAGTGAAACCTCGAGAATGCAGGTGATGGACAGCAGATTAAGAACTCAGCTCGGGAATGACTTTATTTTGGAGAGCAGTGAGATGCTCTGAACTAATTGCCTGTGTCCCATGGCATGAGTGCGTGGGCTGCCCTGGCCCTGTTGTAGTGCTGAACCCAGGGCGGCACTGCAAAGGTATTGTATGTAAATTAAACTCATTGAGAGGTTGTGCTCTCCTTTTCTTTAGCATTAGGTACAGTAAATGCAAAGTAAAAAAAAAAAAATCTGGTAATTGTGCTACAATTAAAAAACTTGAGGCCCTTTCTCAGAAACACAATGATGAAAATAGATGGATTAACTTTGTTCACTTTGCAATATTCGGGTGTGACTGAATAGGCTCTGAAGCCTCTTAGACACTTATTTTAACATATATCCTTAATGTTTTGTTTCTAGAAATGGCACTTAATTTTATAAATTTATAAAAATATACATTTATTTTACTTATACTATATTAATTTTATAGAAGTTAATTTTATTTATTTTCTCTAGTATCTCAGAATACTTGTCACTGTAAGGTGCTTTGGGATGGTGCCTTAGGCCACCCTGCTGATTGCATAAACTTACCCTCAAAGTTATTCTGTGTTTGTCAGAATTTTGTCTGGAGAAGCTCAAGTAATAACTTTTTAGTGGGAGTAGGTGGCATAAATATGGGTATAGTGCAAAGCAACTCAGGCACAGATGACAAAACTAGATTGCTAAGGAGAGTTAGTCCTTTTTGGACCAGTTCTGATCATGCAATTCTGCCTTTATTGGTTGTTTCCACTATATGTTGTTTTATTCTGAGTATTTAGTTTGAATATTATCTTCTGAGGAGTTCTTTGATGTCAGGTCCTGTTATATTCCATCTGAATCAAAGAATCAGTTCAGGTTGGAAAATATCTCCAAGCCTGACTCCACCCTTGTCCTGAGACACCTCAGATACAAATACAGTGGAGGAGGAGGTGCTTGTTCTTCTGACCATGGCCATGGCAGTGACAGACACCCTGCTGCTGTTCTGCTGAACAAGGCCCCAGTGCCACTGCTGCTGTGTTATCCTAGGGAAGGAAAATGTTTCTTCTTAGTTTTCACTCTGCTTGGGTCTGTCCCTGGGGAGGTTGAGCTGTCTTGGGTGGTTTGTGGCCAGAGTTGCCAGGGGTGGGGAGTGGGAAGTTATTGTTATTTTTTACCTTTGTGTATATGTGTTGCATTGTATTTTGCTTTTAATTTTCCCTCTTCTGTGTAAATATATAAATCAGTTCTATTTTAAGTTTTAGGGGTTTTTCCTTTTCCCTCGGGCCTGTATTGATGTGGTTGAACACTTGGCATTTTGCTCAAGGTTTCAAACCCAAACAACCCTGTGCCCAATGCCCTCCTTGTCCCCCAGCCCAGGGCATTTTGAGTGTCACCTCCTGTGTTCCTTGGACACCTGTAGGGGTGGGAACTCCACCCTCTGATGGTGAATTCACTGAGTACTAACTGGCCAATATGTCTCGTAGCAAAGGGTAGTTGTGAGTCTTCCCAAAAGCAGATTTCCATGTGAACACTCTTGTGGACTTCCTGCCTTTCTGAGCAAGTTCCACAGACATAACAAGGGACAGGATCTATTCAATTAGTACAGTTTGAGAAACTGAAATATTTGTATAATTTTAAGAGGATTAGACCAAATGTGAAGAGGGAGCACTGAAGGCTGGGTGCTCCTAGGGAATGATGGAAGTCTGGATAGGCTGGAGCTGCATTAATGCAGCACCATGGTGTATTAAGAGGGAAGCAAGGAGCACCTGTAACTCATTTTGGCACAGTCAGCATAAATTCATGAAAGTTTTCCATGCAGTGTTGGCTGAAACAATTCTTTTATTGAGGAAAGAAGCTGTAATACACAATGACACCAGACAAGATTATACAGTGATATAATGAAGTTTGCAGTGTCAAAGGATGGGATGATTTAATACCATATGCCAAGCCCACAGCCTTCCTACAGCTCTATCTTTTTCATGTTTTAATAAAAAATAAGTTCCTGAAAAAAAATAAAAGGGAAGGGAAACTGAGCTGTAATTCTCATATTGATATTGGGTGAGAGTTGATAAATATACATCCATTCCAGCCTGCACTTTCCATTCCTCTTCCTTCTAAGAATCACTATTTCAATTGTCACCTCTGTCACGCTGCTGACTTCTGTGTTCTTGTGCCAGTTTATTCTGTTCTTCCTCTCTGATTTCCTCACACAGGTCCTTCCTGCATTCCCTTGGGGTCTTTCCCAATGGTACTCTATTGATTAGGGCTTTTCTCCCATGATTCTTGATCTCTGTTGGGCGTAGGTTAATAGCTGGATACTGCTGTGACAGTATCCTCTTTCTCTCTTGCCTCTTTCAGGGTTTGCTCCTCTGATCAGTACTTTATTTCTCAGAAGGTCTTTGTAGTTCTGAGGTCCCATCCTTGGTGTGAAATGGATTTAACCAGACTCACGTGTTTCTTGGCTGTCCCAAGGTCTACATTCTTCCCTTGACTTACTCAACACTCTCCTAAATTGCAAACTGTTTTTAAACCTTCGTCATTGGTACTACCAAAGACTCATTTCCTCTGCTCAAGTTCCAGTTCTTGTGTCAGCAGGTGCCTTGAAAACCTGTTTCCCTCTAGCAAAATAAAAAAATCACTCCTTTACTTTTTACACTTATTTTTCTGTAGCAGTTCTCAGAAATGAGAATATTGCACATAATTATGGACACAATGAGAGAAAGTCATCCCTCTTGCTCTCGTGGACAGTCAAGTAAAGCAAGCTGGGTCTGTAAAGAGCAACCTCTCCAGGTCAGAAGGCAGAGCAACTTTCACTGGACCCTTTTGTAAGGATATATGGGCAGAGCTCTGACAGGAAGCTTGGATGATTTAGCTGGGAGAGTTGTGTGGCATTAAAAATCCTTAGCAGGAGAATGAAAGATGCTGACACAGCTTGTCTGTGGCAGAAAAGACAGAGATTTTGGCTTGGGTTTGGTTTTGTTTTTCCACCTAGGACACAGGAGCCATGTAAGGAATTGTACAACACTGTCCTCTTGCCTGATGCTGAGAAGTTTTCAAATTCAGCTGCTCTGAAATGATGTGTCAGTCACTCAAAAAGTTAATGGACAAAGGAATCCTACTAAAAAGGTGAAGTTTGTGGTTTTGTAGGATCTTGATGGGGTTATCAGCAATACATAATTACATGTAATCAGGTAACCCACCAGATGTGCCAATATGAAACAATTTCACATTCATGCTTTGTCAAATTTGTGACTTGGTGGATGACGTTGGATAAAGACAGTCCCTGTCCTGCAGCCTTTTCCTGCAAGGACACCCTATTTTCTTTTTTTAAAAGAAAACCACATCCTTAGTCCCTCCAGCTGTGCTTTAGTGTCTGTCTGGGTGCCAGAGTAGGAAGAGATCAATTCAATCTTGAGCACAACATTCTTTAAAGCTGATTTGCCCAGGGTCTGGATGGTGGCAATGCAAGGATTTCGAATTTGGTTTGTTTGATACAGATTCACAGATTTCAGAGGTACAATAAGTCTATACAAACCACACAGGAGAAAATATTGCCCTTTATTACAAAATAGATGAGGAGGAGTTGGATGCAATTATGTGCAAGACCTGGTTTGTGGTGTTGGAGACTTCAACCATCAACCCCAATAAATGTCTTCATTATATTTTGAAATAAGATTAAATTACTTTTTCAAAAGCTATTGTTCCCTCAAATGCCTTCCATGTCCAGCTGCAACACCTTCAATATATTGTACCACATTTTGGCTGAATTACAAGATGAAAGGTCTCTGTGTCTTTCACCTTTGTGGCCTTGACTGTTAGAAATACTCCTAATGTTTTTACTTCTCTTTCTAAAAAAAAAAAAAAAGGAGTTAATAAAGAAGGATGCTGCAATGAATTTATTTTTATTTTATAAATAAAAATAACTTTAGTCTTTAAGGCTAAAAAGTTTTAGTTGTGGTAAAATTATCCAAGATAGCAGTGAAATTCCAAAACTGGGATTTATCTGCTGAGTGGAAGAATGCTTCCAAAAGAGCTGGTGCAGAAGTTTGCAGCTCTCAAGTTGAGTAGAGTAGAACACAACCAGAACACAGCATGAGTAGCATCTCATTCAAAGCTGTGACCAAAACCACCAGTTTGATTGCAGCAGTTTGCAGAAGTGGAGAACAAATCTTGATGGGGAAAAAAAAGTAATTTAGTGTTATATAATAAAATATGGGGGTTCCCTTAGTGGTTTACTCATAGAAGAATGTATTAGATTAATCCTAATTGAGGCAGTGGGGAGCTGAGACCCCAGGGTGTAGGGAACTCCAGAGGACACAGGATGATGGACAACTTGGGCAACACATTTGGAACTGCATCATTCCTGAGGACCAGCTGATTCTATGCTTCTATGACCTCATTCCCTTTGACTCAAGTGGTGGCAGAGTGAGCTGCCCCTCCTTACTGGAGCAGGGGGGACCTGGTGGACTCCAGAGGGTTAGCACAGGACACATGGGGCTTGTTATCAATCCCCTCAGAGTACATGAACGGGAACCACTCTAAATACCCACAGTACAGATATAAGGCAAAGACCCCCTTCTGCTGTAGCACAATATATATTATACAACAACTGCTGGATCAGCTTCTGTGCAAGGAGTCTAAATCTCTCTCTGAATTCTCTCTAGTTCATGACTGAACTGCAAATATCTGCTGGAGTGCCTTACCTTTTTTCCTTCTTTTATGAGTGTTAGAAATGTCATGTGTTCTCATTTGCTACCTACTATGGAAACTTTGCTTTAAAGGGGTGGTTTACATTTGAAAATCTATATCTGTCTTTGTGAGATACAAGTTAGTTGTCTGAGAATCACAGAGATGGCCAGAAAAAGAGCTGTGTTTGTACCTTCAGCTGTCTTTTGTGAAACACAACATGAATTCTTATTTCCAACGTGGGAATTGTGTTGGTAGATGGAACTTCCCTCCCTGATCCCCCTTCCTGGTATTTATGGCCTTGATGAGTCATTACTGGATGTAATGATTGGTTTAAATTGCCAAAACACACCATTCTGGCTTTGGCAATGTGTCACAGCTAATAGTTACTTACCCAAACTCTTCAGTATTGTCAGCAGGATTTTCAAGCCTAAAGGCTTGATGGAACAGGGAAACAAAGATTTCCAGCTACTTATGCCTCCTGTTTTGTTGCCTAATTATCATTCATTTAGCCTGCCATAAAAGCAATTCTTTACCTGCTTTCTGATTGCTTTATGGCTGCTTTTACAGCCTTTGGGGGAAGAAATTGAAATATATGTTCTCTGTGTGCTATATCCTTAAAATAACTGATCCAGTCAACAATCTGTGTTTTATTACCCAAATGATCTAACATCCCCCATATTTTAAATGGAAAATGGTTAAGTTAGAGAGTTCAACTATGTTTGCTGAAGTCTGCAAAATACCATTGCAACCTTCATTTTGGCAGAGTCTCCTGCAGTTTGAGACGTCCAACCTTCTGAGCACAACTGGGAATTAAGGGCTTATTCAGAGCTGCTTTAAATACAAATGCATAAATATGTACATGAAATAAAAACAAATGCAAAATGTTAATAACCGAAATGAATTTGTTATATTTTTGGGCTGTTTTTTTTCTTAGTGAGCTTACCAGTAATGCAGCAGTTTTGTTGTCCTTACAGCCAGATTTTGGATGTCTGTCCCTGATGCTCTTTACTGTGTGTCCCCAGCCTGCACTGAGCCCATAACACTGATTTTTTGGTGCATGTGGTGCTTAAAGACATGCTGCAATTTATAAAACTCCATTAATGCAAATAAAGCTTGAGAAGTGAGGGACTTGTTGCACGTGCAATTTAGTATAAAATGGGTTTTTTAGATTCATCATTTAACAGTTAAAGACAGCTCAAGCATTGGTATTTCAGAAAAAGTCTAGGATAAGGTCTTGATTTTACAAAGTTACAAAGAATGGTCAGGAAACCAAAAGTGTATGTATTGAGATTATATCTGACAAGTCCTAGTGCTGTGTAGGATTTCTTGGAGTCATACCCCAGTTACAGAATTGAGATTATTCATCTTTATTCCCAAGGTATTCCAGAATCAACTTTTAAAGATAACCTGGCAATTGGCCATGCCAAACAGGTTGGCTTTAGGAGCTCCTCCCTCTGTCCCTTCTCCATCTTTCCTCTCTCAAAGTCTGTCATCCCACTAAGTGTAACTGAATAAACAGAATTCCTTGAGCATATTAGAGCTGCTTAATGCCACATTTTCCTTTGTTTTTCCTATCTTGTTCCTTCCTTTTCCCCATTTAATGTAAATCAATTCCACTGTGTGTGGCACTAAGAGCTACTCCTTGAAAAATAAACATTTGGGGCCTACTTGGGAATGTAAGGAAGGCATTTCAATATTTGGGGACTTATAGTGCTCCAAAAATTGTCTTTTATAAACTATTCTGGATCCTTATGTGCTCTTAGACTTGTATTGTGGTTCATTTTCCTTCCATTAGACATCACAAGGGATTTATTGATAACATTGATGTTGGCCTTCACAGTAAAAGCAAGTTTTCCCAAATCAGTCTCTATTCCTGATACTATTACAATCTTCCCATCAATTTCTAATTAGTCATGACAAATTCCATAATCAATCCTAAGCATGTATTGAATAGTGAATAGTTTATATCGAGCTATGACAATGCTGCTGCTTTAAAACATGTTAAAATCAAACATGCTCTCCTGGTTTTCTGAACTGGGTTATCTTGAGCCCAGATTCTGTTTTTAAGAGTGACTGGTGGGCCAGGCAAGAGTTTGCAGTGTCTTTGCCTATTCTGCTTGCATAGATGAAATTATTTTCAGAGTTTGTAGAGCACAGCCTTACAAACACAAGGTAGTCTGAAGCATCTTTTAGCTCCTTATATAGCTGCTGACACTATTATTTCTTGACATCTTCCTGTTCTAATGGCATTTTGCCATCTGTTTCTGAGATGACATTATAATGCAAAGTAAAAATTTTAGTATATTCTTCTACAGTCTTTGCTTCTCTTGCTGTGCCATTCTAATTCCGTGCAGTCCCTGTTGATGTGTTCCTATTTATCTTGCCTGATAGCTGTTTTATTTTCCTATTATGTTCTCCTATTCAGCTTGCATAGAAGGCATCAAGATGCCTTCTCAATTTAAATACTTGCCTTTTCTTCATTAATAGCAATGCCTTGTCTGCCACCCAGACCTACCCTTTTCCTTTTGCATCTCAGTTCTATAATTTGGTGAGGGCTGCAAACTCAGGAGATCTATTTACAACCTACTTTGTATAATTTTCACTAGGATTGATTGCATATACAGAAAAGAATGTGTGCAGGCTTTCTTCTGTAAAAATAATTGGTTTAGAAAGTTAAATGTGTTTGGGAAGGAACCCACCAAATTAACCATGCTGGTCCGTGCTACAGACTCTGACTGATTGCAATCTGAGTTTGCATTCTGGCATATAAGGCTGAATTTCAGCTTTTAATTTTACAGTCTGAGCAGTTCTGTCTTTTTACAGCACATCCTGGCATATAGGAAAAGGCTTTGTAAGTTTAACAAATGGAGTATTTCCATTACAAGTGTATGCAGTTCATGGCTAGCCCTTATGCTGATTACTGTTCTGAATGAGAGAACCCACAATTTGGTAATTTTATAGCTGATCCTGTAATATATATTAAAAAAAAAGGCAAAATATCAAGCAAAGAGAATCATTTTAACAACACACAGTTTGGTTTTTCCACTAAGGCACATTTTTCTTGGTATAAGGTATCTGTGTTGTTTCATTTCCACACCAACTCCATGGCTGAACATTTTAAAATTTCCCATTTTAACCTTTTTTCCCTCTGAAACAGACCCACAGAGATGTGTTAGCTTCAATTTGCTTAGATTGTCCATGTACAGTTATTTTTAATCAGATGTTACATTTATCAAAATTTGCTGGAGCAGACAAGCCTTTCCTTGCTGTCACTGGGAGAGGGTGGTGTCCTGGTGGACAACACAGGCTCTGGTGGCAAAAAACTCATAGATATGGGAGGTCAGAGCCATCTCATGAGCTAAATGCCATCTTCTCAAACCTGGGGGCAGCAAAAAGGGAGAGGAAACGGAGCCATCTCAGAAAATGATCCTCACCATGGATGGCATCTGGCTTGGCATTTTGTGGTGTCCATGTTATTCAGTGCTTTGATGGATTCTGCATAAGTTCATTAGCACAAATTAGGTTCTGTTCACATTACAGTGGGTAATCAATTGTATTGGATAGGAAATGTCTTCCCATAAATCTGAATTACACTTTTCCTGGAGCACGGTAGGCATTTGGGCTGGGGCAGCCTGGCAGGATGGCAGCCTGGCAGGATGGCAGGGGAGCTGCCAGCAGGCACCAGTTCTGCTCCAGGGGGGCTGGCAGCCCCTTCTCCTCTGGGCTGGGGCAGCTGTGGTACAGGGGCAATGAGCTGTGGCAGGGCAGCCCTGAGCTGCTGAGGGCTGGGCAGAAGAGCCAACCCCATGGGCAGCAGAGGGTCAGAAGGGCCCCAGCTGAGAACTGGCTGGAACCCCCATAATGTTCTAGGTTCTAGAGGTTGTGTTGGTTGGTTGCCACCTCCCCTTAGCCAGAGCAGGGCAGCGGGTGCTGCCACAGACAGTGCCCTGTTCTGGTTCTGATTCTTGCACCTGTTCAGCTAAATATAATGGTAGGCAGCAGGGGATCAAACATTCTATCATATAAATGGGACTGACTGTACTGAAATATTTTGTGTATTTGTTCCTCCTGTATTTTCTGAATTGAATTAAGTAATTTTGAATTCCTCATGCCGTAAGACAAGAGCTGCAATGGCCCTAATTTGTCACAATACAAGTTTTTACCAAAAATTTTATAAATTAGCAACCTTATTGATGCTCTGAGCAGGGAAGCTCAGAAACAGATTTACCAGAAGCATTTCTCTCTTGATTCCCACTGAATTTCTGCTTTGCCATGAAGAATTTTGGGACTTTTGTCACTGGTACTTATTTGTGGGTTTCAGTGTTCTATTTATTTTTTCTTTACTTGCTCGTAACCACTTTGAATTTCCAGTAGCTAATAAATGCTTCTCCTGAAAACATAATTTGTAATTAAAAATCCAGCATTAACAACTATCTTGGTATATATAGAAATAGTAGTGCTGTTGTAAATATTTTAAACCTTTTGTGCATTTTCTGTTCCAGTCTTTGTGCTTGCATTGCACCTCAAGTAAGGAGTGTAATTACCTACAGTGCAGTTCTGAGGAAACAATGCTCATGACAATTTGGTCTCAGTACTACACATGTTTTTAAATCCACTCCACAAACCCTGGTTCTGATGACCAGCAGTTTATGACAATGCAGTTAATAACAAGCTTCAGGTTATTTTTGCCTTGGCCTTCAAGCTTCAAGTACTTGAAGCCTTTAAGGTCTTTCACTACCATCAGAGAAACACATCTAGTATGTTATGGTGGTTCTGTCTCCTGCTGATCCTGAAGTTCTGACTCAAGTCTTTTTCTTTTCTGGAGTTGATGACTGCATTTCTCTCTTGCTTTGTTTACCCACTTCTGTTGGAAATAGACTCACACTGGTGTGGGGATGTGCTACAAAAGTGGCTCCCAAATTTGAGTTTGTCAGCCCATTGGTCCTGTGTCTGCAGTGCCACAGTGGCTTTGAGCTGAATTCCATCCTGATCTTCAAGGTTTGTTGCATATCCGGTTAGACTGGGAAGGACTAGGAAATAAAGATCATAAGAATTAGTTTATCCTAATGAATCTTCACCCATTTGACGTTAATTACCTGATATTAAAAATGTGGCATATTTGTTTGTAATGCAAGTCTTTATTATTTGTCCAGTTTTGGATTTTTCACTTCAGGCAGGACACTGAGGGGCTGGAGCATGTCCAGGGAAGGGGCTGGAGCAGCAGGAGCAGCTGAGGGAGCTGGAGAGGGCTCAGTCTGGAGAAAAGGAGGCTTAAGGGGCACCTTCTGGCTCTGCAATCCCTGCCAGGAGGGGGGAACCGGGGGGGTTGGGCTCTGCTCCAGTGCACAGGGACAGGAGGAGAGGGAACAGCCCCAGGCTGGGCCAGGACAGGGGCAGGGGGCACAGCAGCACCAGGAATTTCTCCATGGAAAGGGTGGTCAGGCCTTGGAAGGGGCTGTCCAGTGAGGTTTGGAGTCCCCAACCTTGAAGGTGCCCAAGGCAGGACTGGCCATGGCACTCAGTGCTCTGAGCTGGGGGACAGGGTGGGCATCGGGCACAGGGTGGGCTCCAGGGGCTGGCAGGGCTTTGCCAACCTCAGTGATTCTGCTTACTTTTGTCTATCCACATTTGAGGGATAAAAAGTAGTAAAGTTTTCTTATAGTTGAAAAATCTTCACAATGGATATTTTTTCTGTTGGGTAGAATCCACCTCAGCCATTTCTTAGAACTATCCTGTCAATCCTTTATTTTTCCCCAGGTCTTCAAACAGGCTTTGACTTTGGAAGGCAGATATCAATCTGTCTCTGGATAACACTTGAGCAGGAAGCACAACTGACTTCCATGTCAGACAGTGTTAGTGAAAATGAATTCATAAAAACAGCCTTCCATACTCAATATATATTTCTTAAAAGTGTAGCAATGCATTCTCAGTACATGGCTTGGAGAATGTCATGTCAGAAATGGGCTGATGAAGAAAATACACCAGCCACTGAGAATGCTTTAACAACTGATGTTTTTAATGTGGTTTGAGTGTACTGAATGTAAAAACTGCATTGTCATTGCTTCTTCTTCCCATAACCCCCTGCCAGGCCAGGGAACTGGGAGAAGGACAGTGACCTCATGTTACCTGAAACCCTCTCCCATTGAATGCAAATCCCCTTACTCCTATTGGCACAAATTCAGACTTCACTTATTGGTGAGTTTGTATCCCTCCAAAGTCCATATAAAACTGTACCCCTGATTAAACCTCCTCTTTGTTCCTGCCTTCGCCAGTGGTCCCTGTGTGTCCTTTCTGGGGGCTCTCAGAGACCACATGGTCGGGATAAGCAGAGAGCACACACTTCTCCTGGGTTAATGGACCAATAATCCAGGACCAGGAGAAGTTCCATATTGTTGCAGATTCCTTCAGCACACAGCATAACGAGGCCACAAGAAACCAACCCTCATATAAAAGCACTAGATTCTTTTTCTGGAAGTCTACAAGTACAACTTCACTGTTGGTCCATCACTGAAGGTACAATTAATATGCCATATAAGTATTGCTGATGTTATGTGTTGTCAGTAAATCATAGGCTCAGATCATCAGTATTTGTTTCTGTTTTGCAGGTAAAGTACAAAATAACACTTCAAATTTTTTCCTTTGTTTTCCTGTAAACAAATTCTGTATGATGAGTACTTGGACTTCCTTTTGTTTCATCTTCAGTCAGGTGTTCTTTGTCAGATGCTGTCAAGCCAAACCAGGTATGAAAACAAAGGGACAAATGTATTTGTGGAAATGATTAAGGCTGGAAAACACTAGTAATGAGATATTGAACATTTCTGCTCTAATGTGTTGGTTTGAATCCAGACCAGGATGGCAACAATCAAAAGTCCTTGAAAGTAAATATAAAGTAGCAGTAAGTATGATGTAATAGGTTAAAGTATTTATCTGCTAAGAACTGTCCTTTAACAGACAAAATAAAGCACAATAAATAGCTCCACAATACTGGAGTTACAAGATTAGAGACAAGTCTTACCTTGAGGACTTAGTCCCATTCATTTAAAATAAATATTTCAAGGTTTCTAAGTCTCTTCTGTGAATCTTATTTACATTTTTATTAAATGAACTATATTTACATAGCTGTTTCCATAATGTTTCTTCTTATGCCTTCTTAAAACATGGCAATATATAGGTCACTAAAACCTTGAATTTTTGAGATTACTTTTCAGTGTGATGGCCATAGGCATGAAATCCCTTGGCAAGCTATTGTTTGCATCATATACCATGTGATATTTTGAAAGGCAGCCTGGTCTTACAGACTTTCATTTGGAAGCAGCCCAGGGAGGGGCAGAAGGATTTTCCTCAAGAAGGAAAATGTGGACCTTTTGGGAGTGTGAAAACCAATCCTAATCCTGCCTTGGAAGTGGAACCCCTGGCGCATGGTGGGGAATGTATCCACTTCCCTCACCTGCTGTTCCTCCTGCTTTGCAGTGGGGAGGAAGGACATCCCCTGGGGCTGCAGCTGTGACAGGGAGTTGGATGGGAT
Organism: Pithys albifrons albifrons; assembly: GCF_047495875.1. Lineage (NCBI taxonomy): Eukaryota > Metazoa > Chordata > Aves > Passeriformes > Thamnophilidae > Pithys > Pithys albifrons. The sequence continues at coordinate 1,511,185 of NC_092469.1, read as the reverse complement.
GGTGCAACCTGAACACTAGCAGTCAGGAGGGGATGCTGGGCTCCAAATGTGGTGATTATGGCTTGTACTTCTGTAAAACACTCAACTCCAGCACCAAGACCTGGGCTCCTCCTGCTGAACCTTGTGGGCTGCTCCTGCTCCCAAGTGGGAAGTCTCTCGGGCTGGTTCCAAGATTTTTCAAACAGGAATTAGCTGGGACTAGTCCTTGTTCATCTACGTACAGTAAACCAGGGGTTTGGTTATCACTTCAGAAGTGGGGGGGGGGGGGGAAGAAAAGAGGAGTGTTTCTGCTACATTAAATATTTTCATTATGCATCAGATGCTAAGGAATTTCTAGTAGGCCTGGAGCATCTCTGGCATGACTGGTTGGAAAACAAACAAACACAAAACCCTGTAGTGCATGGCAAGCAGGTTTTGTTTTCATACTTTTAACTATATTTTGAATTGTATATGAGATACAATACAAATTTATCAGAGCTTTGGCTTTGCCTGATGCTCACAGAACAACTGAGATTGAGGTAGCAAGGGACTTCTAAAGGAAGTATATTAATTCTATTCTCATTTAAGCCTTAAAGCATCTTCTATCACCGAACTGAGTGGTGTGAGCAGGCAATTTCAGTGTTGGGCAATATCACAGAGTATGCTGAGTTGGAAGAGACCCACCCCAAGAATATGGATATGTGACTCAAGGTTTTTTCTCCTCCTTAAACTGTTGTGTTTGCTCAGAGGAATCTTAGTGGGACTTGGGGTGGATTTTTCACTTGCCTGGTTACCTGTCCAGCTTGGGAAGCAGCTGTAGATTCCCTGGTGCAAGCTGAAGTGTAGAGGAGCTGTGGATGCCAAAAGAAGATGCTGTTTCTGAGACCTAACCTAAAGTTTGTGCAATGTTGAACCATCTTCCATTTATTTGGCTGGTAATCTGGAAAATGCCAGCAATCCAAGGGGATTAAAATTTGCTTTCATTATTCCCTTATTTACCTGTCAAACCCAAGACTCTCCAAAGGCTTGGTCTGTATTTCTCAGACTGTCATCATCATCATGGCCAGGCTTCGTGAACGAAGATTTGGGAAGGGCACTACCCAGGCTTGCTGCAAGCTGCTGGTGGCTAAAAAGGCCGATACGGGATAGGCAGGTCCAGTCACAAAAGGCACAGGGGAACGTCTCCTTTGGTGACATTGGCAAGGAACGGTTCTGTCTGCATTGTCTTTTCTCCTCCAGACTGACTCTCCGTGCATTCTCAAAGGAAGCAGCAGCATCGTGAATGGTGTGTCTCCATGAATCCCGACTGGAGGCCAGAGTGGACCATTGGGGCAGTCAGTATGGCCAAGGCTGAGGTGTTGTTTCAGGGAGTCCTTCTATCTCCTCTTCGGGGCTCCTCTCTTGCGGCAGCCGGTGGCGAGTTCACCACAGAGCACAATCTTTGGGAGGCAGTGGGTGATTCTCCATCCTGGAGACGTGCCCTGCCCAGCACAGCTGTGTTCTCATCAGCATGGCCTCGATACTGCTGACCCTGCCTGTTCAAGAACAGACACATTGGTCACGTAATCAGACCAGTGGATGTTTAGGATTGAACGGAGGCAGCGCTGATGGAAGCGTTCGAGGAGCCGCAGGTGGTGACAGATGACCCAGGATTCAGACCCATGTAAAAGAGTAGACAGTACAATGGCTCTGTAGACACTGATCTTTGTACTTTTCTTCAGGTGTTTATTGGACCAGCCTCTTTCATGGAGTTTTCCAAAGGCTCTGTATGCCTTTGCCAGCCTGTTGTCTGTCTCTTTGTCGATCTTACCGTCTGAGGAAATGATACTTCCCAGATAGGTGAACTGCTGGACTGGCTTAAGCTCTGAATTGCCCATGGTGATGTGGGGATGATGGAAGACTTCTTGAAGTGCAGGTTGGTAGAGAACTTCTGTCTTCTTCAGGCTGACTTCCAGCCTCAAAAAGCTCAGCAGCCTCTGCAAAGCAGGATGTGAAGCACTGCAGAGCTGCTTCTGTGTGAGCAACGAGGGCGGCATCATCAGCAAAAAGCAGCTCACGGACAAGGTGATTCGGGGTCTTGGTGTGGACCTTCAGTCGCCTTAGGTTGAAGAGGCTTCCATCGGTACGATATCGGATGGAGATGCCATTTTCTTCATCGAGGTCTGCAGTGGCTCTTTGGAGCATCATGCTGAAGAAGATTGTGAATAGAGTTGGTGCAAGAACACAACCTTGTTTCACACTGTTGGTTATTGGAAAGAGCTCAGAGAGTGCAGCACCATATCTGACTTGTCCACGCTGATCCTCATGTAGCAGGATGATCATTTTGAGGAACTTGGGGGGGACATCCCAAACGTTCCAAGATCTGCCACAGGCCTTTTCTGCTCACAGTATCAAAAGCTTTGGTGAGGCCAACGAAGGTTACATGGAGACCTTTGTTCTGTTCCCTACACTTCTCTTGCAGTTGTCTGAGAACAAACACCATGTCTGTGGTGCTCCTATTGGCTCTGAAACCACACTGGCTTTCAGGTAGAAGATCTTCTGCAATAGTGGGTACTAATCTGTTCAGAAGTATTCTTGCAAGGATTTTACCAGCAATGGAGAGCAAAGTAATACCAAGGTAATTTGAGCAGTCTGATTTTTCTCCTTTCTTCTTGTACAGGGTGATGATAATTGCGTCACGGAGATCTGGTGGTAGTTCCCCTTGTTCCCAGCAATGCACAACAAGCTCATGGAATTTGGCATGGAGTGCTTGACCTCCATGCTTCCAGATTTCAGGTGGAATTCCATCAACCCCAGCTTCCTTGCCAGTTTTCACCTGTTGTATGGCCTTGAGTATCTCTCCCATAGTAGGGGCTGCATCCAATTCATGTTTCACCAGTTGTTGTGTAATGTGCTGAATTGCTGAGCCTTGGACTACACGGTTGGCACTGCAGAGAGTCTGAAAGTGCTCAGACCATCAGTTCAGGATGGAGGTTTTATCTGTTAGAAGCAGTTGACCATCTGCACTGAGTAGGGGGCTTTGAGCCTGGTGTGTGGGTCCATACACTGCTTTCAGGGCCTCATAGAATCCTCTTTGGTCACCCAAATCTGGGCATAGTTGTGTCTTCTCTGCTGGGCTGAGCCACCATTTGTTCTGGGTGTCTCAAAGTTTCTGTTGGAGCTCACTGCATGCAAGACGAAAGGTTACATTTCTTACATGACAAGATGGCTGAGCAAGGTGTGTTTGGTGAGCAGTTCTCTTCTTCTTCAACAATTCCTGAATCTCTTGATTGTTTTCATCAAACCAGTCTTTGTTCTTCTTGGAGGAGAACCCTAGGGGCTCTTCAGAGGACTGCAGGATGCAATTTTTAATATGTTTCCAAGTGCTTCAGGAGAGGGATCTACGGGATTATCTTTAAGTCTAGTTTGAAGGTTTCCCTGGAAGTTGTCTCTCACTGTGGCTGTTTGAAGATTGCTGACTTGGAGCCTCCTCCTTGGAATGCCGCCTCTCTTAGGTTTGGGCTTGAAGTGGAGGTTAAGTTTGCAGCGCACAAGGCAATGGTCTGTTTGACATTCTGCACTCGGCATCACTCGAGTATGATGGACATCACTGACATTTCTCTGTTGTACTAAGATATAGTCAATGAGGTGCCAGTGCCTGGATCAAGGATGCATCCAGGTTGTCTTCAGGCTGTCTTTCTGTTGAAAGACAGTGTTGGTGATGGTGAGCTGCTGTTCTGCACAAAACTCTAGCAGGAGGTGTCCGTTATCATTGCAGTTTCCAAGGCCGTGCTTGCCCAGGACTCCTTTCCAGGCTTCAGAATTCTTACCTACTCTGGCATTGAAGTCACCAAGGATTATGATCTTATCATCTGCAGGAACCTTTTGGGTGAGGCGGCGCAGGTCAGTGTAGAATTTGTCTTTTTCAACTGGGTCAGCTTGGAGAGTTGGGGCATATACGCTAAAAAGAACAACATGTTGCTTGTTGTGTAGAGGGAGGCGTAAGGACATAATGCGATCGGAGTGACCTGTCGGCAGAGTTTCAAGTTTGGAGGCAATGGAGTTTTTAATCATGAAGCCAACTCCTGAAAGGTGTCTTTGGTTTTGGGTTTGCCTGACCAGTAGAGTGTGTAGCCAGCACCATGTTCTTTAAGGCTGCCCCTTCCTCATGAAGACAAACTTCACTGAGAGCAGCAATGTCGATGTTGAGCAGTGACAGGTCGTGGGCAATTAGAGCAGAACGACGCTCAGGATGTCCACTATCCCCAGTATCAAGCATGGTTCTGATGTTCCAACATGCGAGTGTTAGTTTGAGCACACCTTTGGAGGCAGGTGTCTGCCTTTGAAATCTCTTTGGTTTTGTTTGACCACATGGAAGATGCAGGTTGGCCGCGGTTATCCAACCGGGTGTGGAGATGAGCTTTGTTTAGGCCACCTTTGCTAGGCCCCTCTCCATGTGGAGCAAGCAGTGCTGTCCTTAGAAAAGGCTGCTTGGTCATTCAGGATGCTGCCTCACCAGACTGTCATCTCCGGGGTCAAGTCTCTAATGACCCATATCCTGCCCCGCCTGCATGCAGAGTTGGGTCTGCGGCTTCCAGCTGCTTCCTATCACCTGCCATTTTCGACCCTCGCCTGTCTCTACAGGGCTTTGCAATGTGGGTGAACCCTTCAAGCCTGTGCAATGGATTGTTTAGGTGAGGCACAGAGTGCACAGAACTGGCCCCACCCTTTACTCCTGAGGTTCATCTGCCACGGTCGAGTGAGCTTGGACGGTGACAGCGAATACCTCAGGACGTAGGTTTGGTCAGAGTATCCTTCTCTTAGATGGATGGCCTTACAGGGCTAAGCGAGCTCCACCTGCCCGGGTTTGGGGTTAGAGTTGTCCTTCTCCTAGGATGGTTGCCAGAGGGCTGGCGAGCCCATCCTGCCCGTGGACACACTTTGTCTGACCCTTCAGCTGAGACCTGTCTGGCATGGGAGACCCTACCGGTGGCACAAACCACGGCCAGCATAGCTCTCAACCTCATGAGGGCACGCAAGTTTCTCCCCCACGTCAAGGGGGTGTCCCCGGAGAAGCAGACTGTCAAAGGCTTATGATGAATAGCTGCAAGGTAAATCCAGAGAAGTCTACACACTTTAATTGCTACCTTAATTCTGCAACATTCAGTTCTTTCTCAAGGGTTTTCTCTTCAAAGCTTCTTTCAACTGTGGTGTTCCAACATTGCAGGATCAACCCAAACAGCACATTCATGTCTGATGTCATGGAATTGAAACTCTGGCAAGAGTCGAGTCATTCCTTTTCTATACAGATGTGCAAGGGGAAGAGACATCCTAGGAGGAAGCTTGGCTACGTCAACACAGAATCACATAATATTCTGAGTTGGAAGGGACACACAAGACCATGTGTGAGCTTGGTATAAGCCAGTTATTGCTGTGAGGGACTTGGGCAAGGCTGGGTGCTGCTGCAGAATGGACTTGATGAGGGTGGAATGAGGGATAATTCTCTTATAAGAATTGTTCCCATGTCATAGATCAAACTAGTTAAATCTTTCTGATCACTGGTTATTTTTCAGTGCTAAAATAGAATCATAGAATCATAGAATCAATTGGGTTGGAAAAGACCTCCAAGATCATCAAGTCCAACCCTTCGTCCAACTCCAGTCCATTTACCAGGTCATGGCACTCAGTGCCACGTCCAATATGCATTTAAAAATCTACCTGGGCACACTGTTGGCTCATGTTGAGCTTCCTGTCAATTAGTACCCCAAGGTCCCTTTCTGCCTGGCTGCTCTCCAGCCACTCTGTGCCCAGCCTGTAGCACTGCATGGGGTTGTTGTGGCCAAAGTGCAGGACCCGGCACTTGGCCTTATTGAACTTCATCCCATTGGAATCAGCCCATCTCTCAAGTCTATCCAGATCCCTCTACAGAGCCCTCCTGCCTTCCAGCAGGTCGACACTCCCTCCCAACTTGGTGTCCAGGCCATGGGCTACCAGCTTTGCCAGGAGTATATTATGGGAGACAGTGTCAAAAGCCTTGCTGAAGTCCAGATAGACACATCCACAGCCTTCCCCTCATCCACCAGGTGGGTCACCTGATTGTAAAAAGAGATCAGGTTGGTCAGACAGGACCTGCCCCTCCTAAACCCCTGCTGGCTGGATCTAATCCCTTGTCCACCCTGAAGGTGCTGTGTGATTGCACTCAGGATGATCTGCTCCATGACCCTGCCAGCCACGGAGGTCAGGCTGACAGGCCTGTAGTTGCCAGTGTCCTGCTTGCAGCCCTTTTTGTGGATTGGGGTGACATTCGCCAACCTCCAATCATCTGGGACCTCCCCAGAGAGGCAGGACTGTTGGAAGATGATGGAGAGTGGTTTGGCAAGCTCTTCTGCCAGCTCCCTCATCACCCTGGGATGGATCCCATCTGGTCCCATAGACTTGTTAGGATCCAGCTGGCTCAGTAAGTCGGTCACTATTTCCTCCTGGAATACAGGAGGGCTGTTCAGCTCCCTCTCCCTGTCTACCAGCTCCAGAGGCCAGTTGTCCTGAGGGCCACCTGTCTTACTGGTGAAAACTGAGGCAAAGTAGGTGTTAAGTACCTCAGCCTTCTCCTCATCTTCCTTAACTCTATTTCCCTCCAAGTCCAACAGAGAATGGAGGTTTTCCTTGCCCCTCCTTTTGTTATTAATGTATTTATAAAAGGACTTTTTGTTATCCCTAACTGAATTAACCAAACTTACTTCAAATTCCACTTTTCTTTCCCTAATTTTTTTCCTGCATGACCCAGCTCTATCTGTAAATTCTTTGTAAGTAGCCAGCCCTTTTTTCCATAGTCTGTAAACTTTCTTTTTATCCCTGATTTCTTTCAGAATCTCCCTATTTAACCAAGCTGGCTGTCTTCCCCTCCAGCTGGCCTTTGGGCACACTGGGACAGCCTGTTGTTGTGCACTTAAAATTTCCCTCTTAAAACATGTCCAATCCTCCTGGACCCCCTTGCCTTTAAGGGTTGTTTCCCAGGGTATGCTCTGAATCAGTTCTTTGAATAGGCCAAAATCTGCTCTCTGGAAGTCCAGAGTAGAGGTTTTAATGGTGGCTCTCCTTACATCCCTGAGGACTGAAAATACTATTATTTCATGGTCACTGTGCCCCAGACAGTCTCCAACCACTACATCATGTACCAGCCCCTCTCTGTTTGTAAACAGTAGGTCTAGTGGGGCCTTACCCCTGGTAGGCTCATTTACCAGTTGATGAAGGAAATTGTCCTCTATACAATCCAGGAACCTCCTTGACTGCCTCTTCTCTGCAGTATGAAGCTCCCAGCAGATACCTGGCAGGTTACAGTCACCCATAAGAACAAGGGCTGGAGATTTTGAGACATTTGCCAGCTGCTTGTAGAATAATTCATCTCCTTCACCATCCTGGTTGGGCGGTCTGTAACAGACACCCACAAGGGTGTCAGCCTTGTTGGCCTTCCCCTGATTCTGGCCCACAGGCACTCAACCTTGTCACTGCTGACCTCAACTTCAACAGAGTCAAGAGACTCTCTGACATATAAAGCCACTCCTCCACCTCTCCTACCCTGCCTGTCCTTTCTGAAGAGCTTGTAGCCCCCCTTAGCAGCACTCCAGTTGTGTGAGTCATCCCACCACGTTTCTGTGACACCAACTACATCATAGTTTTCCTGCTGCACTGTGGCTTCCAGCTCCTCTTGTTTGTTTCCCATACTGTGTGCATTGGTGTACATGCACTTCAGCTGGGCCACTGATTTCATTCTCAACTTGGGCTCTATGCCCTTAGGCCTATCTCTGGAGAGCCCAGTTGCCATTCCTTCTTCCTTCAAACCCAGTTTAAAGCCCTCCTAACCAACCCTGCCAACTTATGGGCTACAGTTCTTTTGCCCTTCCTAGATAAATGAAGCCCATCTGGTTTGAGGAGACTGGGCAATGCGGAGTTTGCCCCATGATCAAAAACCCCAAAATTTTGACAATAGCACCATCCCCTAAGCCACCTAGTGGTAAGCTGGGCTTTCCTAAGCCTCTCCTCATTCATCCCGGCTAGCACAGGAACTGAGAGTTTCACTTTTAAAGGAGGTAATGCTGCAGTTCCGGAGCATCACAGGGTGGTATTGATCCAGCAGTGACTTCTCACAAGGTTCTGAAGTCTTGGAAGTCAATCCTGTCTCATCCCTACCTAGTAAATTAAGGTCGGAGAAAGACAAATGTTATTGATGTTCAAATACGTTGTCTCCTTGAAGAACTCAGCACATGCAAATTATATAAAGAACAATGCTGAATTCTTCCTACTGTCATGACTCTCCAAGCTCCAGTAAAAATGTTGTTGTCATATTATATGGGCTAAATGACTAATGATGGAAGTGTGTTCTTATTCATGCAAGCAGCTGCTGAAAAGTGTGTTGTCCTAAAATATACCTTCCTGTCTGTAGAGCTGACAACCATGAAATGATGGAATCAAGTTCCTGTCCTTCAGTGTTGCTTACAGTGAAAACTGTCACCAAGTTTCCAGAGAAGCCTGTCAAAGAGCCATAGTTCTGATGCAGTGTGGGCAGCACACACTTAGAAATGGTTTGTGCTGAGGACAGTGTCAAATGCTGCACTTTGCTACACTTTTGCTTTCCATTTCATTTCCCACCCTGCTGATTATTTATCTTAAACTCTTGTCCATGAGAGGGCAATTTAAAAATTAATAATAGGAAAAGAGAAGTCTGTCAGCCCAGTAATCTATTTACTGTCTTGCCTCTGGAACAAGCCCAAGGGTTAGAAAGACCTTTTTTTTTTCTATTTTCCTTTTAAATAAAATTGAAGTATGAAAGCTTTGGGTCACCTTTCTCAAACTTATTGTGTGCACTTTGACCCCTGAATTTTACCTGTCTCATTGTCTTGAAGAGGCTGTAATGACAGAAATGTCTCTCTTTGTGGATTGAACCTCAGGAAAAATATGTGAATGGTGAAGGTGATTATGCTGTAAAACTGAAATGCAGAAATAAAATTACCCCCCTTCCTGTGCTGTGATCTTTATTCATGCAGCCCCTTAATTCACCTGTGCAACAAGCACATTTGTCTAAGAATTGATCCAGCAAAATATCTCCTGACTACATCCTGTGCTGATGCACTGCTTTGTCAAATCCATTAAAACAGCTTTGTAATGCTATTTAGAAACTGTAGTTTTTGGAAAATATTGATATTGTGCTGAGAACTGCCAAGAGAGATGATGAGGTTGGCTCTGCCCTGGTGAGTCTTCAATCCAGAGCTGACGTAGGTTTAATGAGCAACTGCCTAACTGGAGTAGCAGAGGTGAGTTTAACTGTATTCAGGGTGTCACAAACACAGGATTTAGTGATGAGAGGAAAACAATGACAGTTCAATAATTTAATCATGCTTTGTTTGAAGTATGTTAAAATAGCAGTACCCATGCTTGCCAGCAAACACCAGTTGATATCTCATTTAGGATAAAGTTTTTTCACAGCTGTAAATCATCTTGGGATATATCTTTATAGCAAGCAAAGAAGTGACAAAGGGGTATTTTCTCTTCCACTGGGAAGGCTTAACAGCACAGAGTAAAGCAGGAATTTTGAAAGCAGCTTTTGCCATCTCCCTGTGCTGGGAGGTTCCTTTGTGTAATGTGGAGCTCTCTGCTCGTGAGGAGGATCAGGAGTGGGACTGCAGAAAGGGAATGCTGCTAAAATGCAGGTCTCCAGGAGCTCCTGGACACTGAGGGCTCCCCTGACAACAGCAGCCCTGGAAATGAGGTGCCTGTATCTATTCATTTCAAGGAGCATCAGTGCTGTGTTCAGCAGTTACTCCATTGTACAAGGGGACATAAAGGTGCTCTGAGTTGTCACTGCAGGTTCAATGTACCAGGCATGTCACTCCACACATGCACGAGAAGAATGTCAGAGCAATGAGCTGAGATTGTGTTTGTACAGCACAAGAGAAATGGTGGAACTGAAACCTTCATCTGGTTGCTTTCAAGTTGGCCCTGTGCCTATAACAAAAAAAATAACTCAATATGTGATTGATTATTTAATCAATATCTGGATATTTATACAGTTTCTAAGTCAGATCCATGAAGCTGTGTTTATTTAGCTTCAGAGATGCTAGAAATTAGGCTACTCAATTAATTGGGTTACTTAACAAATATTGATTAGCATTTTTAGCAGTTAACGTTATAGACATGTAATACAGCACTATCTTTTAAAATTTTAATTAACTGTTTAAACAATGCTAGGAAATTTTAAGTTGCTGAGATTATAATTACATTATTGCCTGTGCAGTTTGGAGTTAATTATACTGCATTTCTATAGACTTGATCAACTGCAAAATGTATCCCCTTAACAATCAATCCATATTAAATTACTTTCAATTAATTTTTATTAAAACCAAATTAGAGTCTCATTTCAGACACAGTAAAAGCAATACAAAATCTCAGAACTCAGCCATGATTTCTGTCACACCTGCTTGTTTCCACATGTCTGCCTGTCAGGCGGTGGGTTTGATTTTAAAATGAAAATAAACCTGAAAGGCAAGAGGTCATTTAGAGCTCTGGTCTCCAAAAACATGATGCCTGGTACTGCTTCCATATAAACTGGTACAGGTGTCCTTGATCTGGGTGATTGGGATGAGGTCTGAATGGGGGATCCTTTGGTGTCAAGGGGTAGAGGTTCATTAATTGCAGCAGCTTCCTACCCTGTAATTGTGGGCATTGCTCTGAAGCCAAGGGGAAGGTTTGTGGTTTGTGGTGGTACAGGATGGTGGCTGATGAGAATATCTACTTGTTTACTGAACAGGAGTCAAAATTAATCTTGCAGGCTCAGGGTTTTAAAGAAGCTTTCTTTCAGCCAGTGATTCCCAGATTAGTTAGGGTTTAGATACTTAAAAGCTCCAATATTTGATAATAAAATACGTTTAATCTGGTATCAGAAAATATAATGCACTGCTTCCTATAGCATACTTTTGCAATTTATGACCCTCTTTACTTGTAATGTAGTCTTTTCATCTTTTTAATTCTGCTTTCCATCTCACCCTTTATTTTCTGAACACCCTGTTTCCTCTTCAGCCTTAGAGTAGATGTACTTCATTACTTGTTGAGTTTTATAAAGCTCTGCATTGGGTTTAAGTAGACTTTTAGCAGCACAATAGTGACCCCCAAAAGAAGTCTTATAAATGTAACCTCTCCCTGAAAATCCAGCACTGATTAACAGGCTGGAGACCGTGGGAAGACATGAAGCCAGGAAGTGCCATTCCACTGCATCTTTTTCCACAAAACTTTTTTGCTCAAGGAATAAACCCAGTTTTGTTTAATTCAGATACTGAGAGGAGGAGTCATGATCCCCAGAAACCAGGATTTGGTACAAAGTAAGTGCGGACTTAGCAAAGATATTCCCGTGGGAGGTGGTGGGAACAGCCAGAGTGAAACATGTGTGACCAGGGAGGGTGACAGACTACACATTCCAGTAAGGACTCGTGGGAGCACCAGCTGGGACGGGTAAATTGGGAAGGATAGCTGGGGACTCCAAAGCCACCATCCATAATGGCTTTTTATGTAGGCCACTGTCTGGCACAAAGCTGAATTACAGGAGGACACTTAGCAGGGAAAGACAACTGGCCTGTTGTCAGGCACCTGTTGGAATTTGGGTGCCTTTAATTGTTTCTACCTGTTTGTCTAACACCTGCAAGGAGCTGGTGAGTGCCCAGCAGCCTGGCATGGGAATACCCAGCTCCTGCCCCCAGGTGCTGGTGAGTGACTCAGAACAAAGGACAAGGATAACCACCAAACAGGGCCAGGCTCTGAAGGCTCTGGTTAAGTCTCTGAGTGTGCTCTTCTAACTGATGTTCACCCGAGTCCTGAGCAGCCATTGACCTCACGACAATTTATAGTGGAGGGATTTCAGTGCTAGTCACGTCACCAGGATGGAAAGAGGAACATGGTGGGGATTTATTTGGGATGCAGAGGTGTTGGACAGGTACCTGCCTGGATAGGAAATCGATTGAGTTTCATGCCAGCCTCCTTCAAACACTCCCTCATGCCCCCAGGCATCTCTCTGCAGCCTTTGGCTCTGCAGTGTCTTTGACAAAATAAGCATAGCCAGTTAATGTGAAGCCCAAGCCTTTGGGGTGTGACACCTCTGCCTGTCTGTGACCTGGTTCAGGAGCAGAACAAGCCCTGCTAAGGGTGGAATTTTGTCTGAACTGCTGATGGAACTGGGGCAGCTCTTCTGGTGCCTGTTACATTGCATTGTAAACCCAGCTCTTTGGTTAAAGCCTTGAGGCAATAGCTGTTTATATTTGCATTGCTCTGGAAGTGTAGAAAAATAACTATTGCCTTGTGTGCTTGTTTATACCCAAGTACATATATCCAGAGGCTGCCTGGTTGTTTTAGGATTTCATTGCCTTCAGCACTGACCAAAAGGGAAGTTGCTGTTTTCAGGCAGTTTATAGAGCAAGGAACTCTTGTTACATTCCTCCTTTTATATTTGACTTGCTCGTTAGCACAGCCGTGGACAAACCATAATCTCTCCTTTACCTGAGTTCTGTGGCAATTACCTGCTTCACAAATATGTGAAATTTACTTTGCTACTATTTCTATGTTGTTTTTTTCTTGCAGTCATAAAGTGAATAGTTTTATTGCTGCACTGAAACACTTCAAGGTGGTGTTATTTGTATTGGAAGGAATCGAACGTTCTGTATGTGACTGAGACTACACATATTTAAAAATTCAAATCTGGTGACTGTGCAAAGGTAACTTTAGTTGACAAGTTGTTTTCAAGAAGTACCAATAATGACAATATTACATTGTGTGAGAAAGTAAACTAAAATGTCCCTATGGACACATTTCACTTCAGTCATTAAGAAGAAAATGACTATACTCTTTATTTAGAATAATGAGGGCTGATACCAGTTGTCATTAGAGTATGATACAAAAAAAAGTTAAAAAGAAGCAGTTTGAGAATACCACACGAATGCAATGCTTTTTTTAATCAAATTTTTGGAATTGATTGCCTGTGGCAAAAGAAGCAAAATCTCTAATATGATATAATGACTTTTATATTGTCTCTGGGGAGAGATGTTGGTTCTGTCGACTTTCTTGGCCTCTTTTTAGGTGCAAACCACAATGTCTATTTTGTCACGATCATTTGAAGATTGTGTCCTGAACAGGCATGGTCAGGTGAAAAGTTTCTTGATATGTACAGTTTGGGACACTTTTCAAGCTGAAAGACTTGAGTAACTGTATGGCACTTTCTAAAGTGTGACTGTAATGTTTAGTACCAACCTCAAATCTAAGATCCAGTGAAAGAATATTTTCAGGAGTCACAAAACTACCCATATTTATTCTCTGTTTTCATGCAGTGGTATCTGACATATACCAAGTTATTTTCTTCTAATTAGAATATAAAACAAAAATACCACCTAGAAACAAATAAACTGGGAAAATTAGTTTTAGGAGATGTCCACAAGCTTCTCCTTCTGCCTTCAATTCCAACTCATTCATCACTCAGGCTGTTCATCCATTTACTACTTTGCAGAAATAAAATGCTCTGGAGCTTCTGGTTTTGATCTCACCTCAGAATGTGTTTGGGTGCAAAGACAGAGATTCCTCTCCTTTAACATTTGTGCTTGTGAGGAAATCTGAGTGTGAAATGGATTTTGTCTTTTCACCAGTAGGAACACAAAGCAGAATGGAAAGGAAAATTAAACTCATTTCAATATGTACAGAGAGCGCATTTCTTATTTCTGCTGATGGCTGCCACATCTTTTCAGTGGGAACAGCTGGTCCCTAAATGGCTTCCTCAGCTAAAACAATGTCTATCTCACTTTAAAATTTTAGCGGAAGCTGCTGCTTCATCATTTAGTCATGTCACATATTTAGAGTGTTGTCTTTGTGTGTAGTGTTTGAGAAACAAAAATGAAAGAAAATTGGTGCCTGGTATATCTTGGCACCAGAGAACAGAAAGTTATGGTTCAATATAAAAAACATTGCAAAGGGGAGGAACCAAACTCTCGGTGCTGTGGTAAAACTTTTGGAAATAGAGCAATTAAAAAGTGTAATAGAAAATCTGGCCTCTGTTCAGCAATACACTTCTGATCATCTCTAAGTGGAAACATCTCAGCAGTGCTGCTGCAGTCCTGGAGTCTCTTCCCCAGCTGGGCCCCCACTGAAGGACAGCAGCCTGGTGTAGCCTGGGTGGGGATGTGTGCTCCTCATACACCCTCATTTAGTGGCAAATTGGTTTGTCTTGCAAATTTCAATATGAAAATCAAATGTAGAAAATGGAAACAAATGGAGTTTCAGGAAAAGGATTAAAAAGTGTATGCAGGATGAGGAATAAATCAAAGTGTCAGTGTTTACTGACCACATGAATTCAACTGTGCTTCTTTAGTCTTCATTTTTCCTTGCTGTTGTGCCTATAAAAGATAAACCAATAATACTGTTTAATAACAGCCAGTTCTGTGCTTTTGAAATGGAAACAATGAAATAAATCTATTAATTCAAGCTGTGAAAAGCTACAGTTTACAAAAAGTGTGTATAGTTTTCCCCATCAAAGCTTCATGTTCTTTTTACCATTACATTAGTTATACATGTCTCATGTATTGTTTGGGAACACTGAGTTCAAAAAGCTCTTAATGCCAATGAATATTTAGACACAGGGTAGGAGAAATACTGTTCTTCTTCATCCCTTGTGTTGCTGTGTCATCCCTGAGACTGTTCTTTATGGATTGGTTGAGGAGTGGCATTATTGTTCCCGGAAGGGACTCCCTTTAATAATTGTGCATACAAATATAGAAGAACAACAAAATTCCTGGAAAAGACACCGTAAGAAGGGACAGCCCAACCAGTCTGGTGACATCCATGTCTTCTACCTTAATGTAACGAAGAAAGCACTGGAGGAATGAGCCATGTATGGATAAAATATTTTAAAAAGCAAATAAACAAACAAACAAAACTCCACCATAACACAAGGTCAAGGACCCTCTCAAGCATTGTGAGGATGACAGGAATTAAGTTAGGGCCTGTTTTCCTCTCTGACACAAATAATGAGGCTTCCTCACAGGACAAGAAGGTGGTGTTTGCAGCCAGTGGGAAATTTTCTGACACTCAAACCAGGCAGAATTTCATGTCAGGGATCCTTCCAGGCTTTAGGAATATTGTTTTATTGCCAAACCTTGATATTGTCATTTGGGTCTGTAGTCCCAAAAGCAGGAGAAAGAAGGCCCTGTGCTACAGTGGGTGGAGGGGCAGCTCATGCAGTCCTGGCTCAGCTATCCCTGTCCACACACACTGAGCTCAGGAGCTCTGTTTTCCCTTTCTCACTGATCCTGACCTTTCTACAGTGTGATTTCTTCTGTCTAGAATTGCTTAAAAGAGTAGTTTTATTTCATGGTCCAGAGACTTAATGTCCTTGGTATCCTGGGGAAAACTCCTCAGAAGCAATCTTAAGTTTTGGATTGTGTTTAAATTAATTTCTTTCTTTATTTATTAATTCCAATCCTTGTGCAGACAAGATGTTAATGCCAAAAGCTAAGGAGTAGTGGTCAGGCCTGTTCCCTACTTTTTCTCTATTCCTAAATGGGAGGTGCTTTTACAAGATAAAAGTGCCTTCCTGGGAGAGGAGTGGGCAAACAAAGCCTCTCTTGTTCTCCAGTTCCCTTGAACATCCACCCCTGGAGCTCTGGGAATGTGTTTATAAAGGGGAAAGAGTGTTGGCCAAGCATCTGACAAGCAAGAGGCAGCTCTTTAAATCTGGTTTAGATTATTATTATTTTTAATACCCATCAGTGCCCCTGATGAGTTAAGGATGTGGCTTTGGCCACAACTCAGGGGTTCTGTGCCTGTGAGGAGTTAAGTTCCTGTGATTACTGCATAGTTTGTGGTTTCATGGTGCAGAGGCAGGGCTGTGGCTGGGGAGCTGAGGAGGAGGACAGGAGCTTGTTTGCTTTTGGAGTTCTTTTATGAGTTTGCCAGACAGAGGCAGTTCCAGCAGCTGATGGGAGAGGAAGAGTTAATCTGGAAACTGCACACCAAGAGGGATGAAGGTTTCCTGTAACAAAGGGCTGCAATTTCAAAGGCTTCTCTTTTGTTGCAGAGCCCTGTAGAGAACTTTGTGCCCAAAGGTCAGCACGGGGAAATGGCATTTTGGATCCTGGCAGGATTGGCACAGGATCTTTGGGCCATGCTGTCCCCTCCCAGCTCCTCTTTGGAGCAGAACATGAACAGGAACTAGAAGACATTTCCCTTCAGGGGAGCATTTTGTCAAAAAATTCTTTTATTTTTAATGCAATTGTAGTGGTTTTAGCCAGGCCTCAGATTAGCAGGCTCAGAGAATCTATGTGGATTTGGGGACAGCTCTCACCTGACTGGGTAACCAAGGAAATATTTCATACCAGATGACGCAAACCTCAGATATGGGTGCAGCAGTGGGAGGTGTTAGGTCAGTTCCACCATGGCCGAAGTAGAACGTGCTCAGCTCTTCTACTGTGCTAGGCCTTGCTCCTGCTGCTGCCACTACTTGCCTTTTGTTTGAGTTCAGAGAAGTAGAAATATTTTGTTGTTACTCTTTCTCTTTCTTGCTGGGTGTCTTTTGGGGTGCTTATAGATCCAGAGTGATAGAATCTGTTTTCACTGGGCAGTGCGGAAGTTCTTTTTTTTTTTTTTTTGTTACTCCTAGCTTGTGTAAGTGTGTGTTATATTGTAATTTTCTCTTAATTTTCTCTTTTCTGTATAAATATATGTAGCTAGTTTAAGCATAAACCTAGTTTGGAAGGTTTTTTCCTCTCCCTCTTCTTTCCTTTTCACTCTGTCTTGGATCGTTGGCATTTTGCAGCTCAACCCAAGACAGCAATACATGAATGGTCATTATTAGTTCCAGACACCTGACAGTAACACTGTAAAATGCCAGTGACATTCACTAATTGTGCTCAGCCACCAGACTGCAGCCCTCATCCCAAAGTCCAGGGGTGACCTGGGGAGAAGGAGGGATCATGTGGAGGAGGTCGTTGTGTAGGAAGACAACTTCAGAAGTGCAGCACTTCTCTCCATACATGTACAATTAGGATGATTATTTCTGAATACAAAGTCCAGTGTAAATCTTTTTCCTCCCGTGTTTTCCCTTTGCTCAGTGAACTGTACAGGAACATTCTGCTTGGCCATTTTCACGAGTCATTTGATTAAATGTATTTCAGTCTGATGCCTACTCAGTGGCTAATGTGCAAAGAGAAGAGCAACTTGCTAATTTAATAACCAGTGTATCAGATTTCTGACATCAACTCAAAATCATATGTGTATTTGTGGAACCAAGTGAGAGGTGAGGAAACAAAAAAAAACCAAAACCTGTTAGATTCTACTAAACTATTAGTTTGTAGATTATTTGAGTCTTGGAGATGTTAAATTGAAAGTCTATATTAAATTTGAGATACTAAGGCTGAGGATGTATTTTAAAGACTTATTTTGGTTCTGCCTATGTCATCCAGGAGGTTTTTAAACATGTCAAAATTCTGGCAATATCTGCAGCTAAGCATAATTGTGTAGCTTTGGGAGAGCCTACAAAATTTAACTGCTGCATCTTCCAGGAAAATTGGACACAATTAACACCCCGGTGTCTTCCCTCTCAGAGCTCTCAGAGGAGCTGAGAAGCCATTGTATCCTCTTTTTTCCTTTGTTATCCCTCAGGAACCACTGCCATGTGGGGATATATAAAGCAAGCTGCTGGTATTTCTGAGGAGATGGAGAATTATCTCCATTTACTGCTATTTGCATTTGTTTAGGATATTGAACAAATACATGGATATTTATCTCACTGTATGAAAAAAGGGCTCTGGGCCTGTTTGTCTCCCTATCTACAGACATCTCAGAAGTGCTAAGTTAAGCACTATGTTCACTTTTATCATAACCTGTTCTTATCAAGTTGCATCTTATCTTTTCCCTCCTGATTTCCCTGCTTGGCAGAATGTGCTTCATCTTCCTTCACAAAAATTAGTTTTCAGCAGTAAACTTTTTAGGGAGCGATATCATTTGTTAGGGTAGGACTTTGTGTCCTGCACAAAGTGATTTTAGTGATCAGGTGAGAATAACCCTTTGCTATCCCAAGGGAATTGCTGCTGTGCTTCAGGCTTTGGGAGCAATTGGAGTTCCAGGCTGGGAGGTCCCAAGTGGTATTCTATCTGGGCCGTTATTCTGTCCGTGGGTGGGTGCAGAGCAGAGCTCCTCACAGCACCAAACAGAGTGCAGGCTATGAAAGGGTTCGGCACTGAAGTCTCAGGGGTGCCAAAATCCATCCTTCTCCTTTGTTGTGATTTTC
The DNA here is from genome assembly GCF_047495875.1 of Pithys albifrons albifrons. Lineage (NCBI taxonomy): Eukaryota > Metazoa > Chordata > Aves > Passeriformes > Thamnophilidae > Pithys > Pithys albifrons. The sequence continues at coordinate 1,492,920 of NC_092469.1, read as the reverse complement.
AAGCATGTTTGTGGTCAGTTCTACATGCCTGAATCACACTGAGTTCTGTCTACAATCATACCAAGGATATGAGCTTAGAATGTTGTCATAATGACTATATTTTTCCTCACCAAGGAATAACAATAGAACAAATATTTTAAAAAACCCAAATTAAAATAGCGTTAACTATCATTAAGCAGCACCATGTAAGATTGCTGTTCATATTAAACTGAGCTCACTGTTAACACTATAGTTAGTTATAGTTAACAGACTAGAAATAATTTAAAGCCGTTTTTAATAATAATTTATATACTTGGGATAAACTAGTGCATTAAAGGAATTTTGAATCACAATTTTCATGCAGACATTTTGCTCAAGGGAGGAGCACTGTTTTACCCCACCTGTTTTGCTCGACTCTTGTACTCAAGTTCTGAGCCATTTAATGCTGTAAATATTTGAAGTACACTCAGCACTAGCTAGAAATCTGTGTTTCAGTCAAATTGGTTTTGTTTCTTAATTGACATTTTCTGATGAGCTTAAGCAGAGGGATGGTGTTTTGAGGTGTAGACTACCTGTTAGGAATTTATGTCTTTAATTTCACAATTCTAGTATAATTTATGTTTGATTATTTTAATTTTTCATCATTATTTTAGTATTTTTCATTGTTACTTCATTTTGCCAGAGTAGTTGACCACTCTTCAAGGTCTTTTCTACATGAAAGAAAGGCTGATAGTGGCTCTTTGATGAAACACCATTTTTTTACATGTGTTGTTCTGTTTCCTAAAGATTCATGAGCTGCTGTAGTCACTTCTCTGGATCTTCTCATGATGTGCTGCCAAAACCACATGCATAGAGTAATTTCTGAGTGAAATTAGGAGTCACTTCATGCAGTCAGGGATGTTGAAGACATAATCTGGTTCAACTGTCTTGTTTTGTGGTAACACAAGACTGTCATTTCCAAATGTCAGTGATTCCTACCAAGTAATAGAATCCCATTACAAGTACAAATCCAACTCTGTGTGCAAAAATTACTGTGTGCACAGGGCTGGATGTGAGGTCAGCCCCTGCCACTGCTGAAATAACCACCAAAATCAATGCCAGGCCCTTCTCTGGGTTCAAGGTGAGCTCTGCTGTGTCTGGTGCTACAGCACTCAGCAAAGGCTGCAAAGGCTGCTCAGCAAAACCCACCCAGCAAAAGGGATGTGCAAAGCAGACTGTTATTAGGGTAAACTGCTGCCCAAGGAATGGTTTCCTGGTGGATATTATCTTTCAAGAGCAACTTAACCCAGGTGACAGCCATAGAAAATAAACAAAATCCTCAAACTGTGATGATGAAAGCTCAGGTTCTGAAGGAGCTCAGGAAATTTCAAGATATATGTCTTTCAGCTCTAACAATTGAATGGCACAGCATTATATCCACCTGCTATTAACTCTGTAGTGGGCCAGGCTAACAATCAGTTATGAAATCTCCATTTCAAATCAAAGCAATTGTCCTCTTGACTTTTCAGTGTTTTGGGAGAGAATGCAATGCAGTGTTAGAGTTTCAGAGCGAGATATAAATGGAATTCATCCTTTTTTTTTTTTAAATTCTGTTACTTTGGCATTGACCATCTCCTCAAGGAGTCATATTTAATCATAAATACATCCTCCCTAAAATCAAATGATCTTCTCTAATGTATTGATCCTTTAATTGACTCATAAAGGAGGAAAGGAGGGATGCAGAGAAATATCCTTGCTGACCCTCAGGCATGTACTCCTCCAGTCATTTGAGCTCCCTGAATATTAAGTTTCATTTGTTATAGTTCCTCCCAGAATGGACTGAACACCAGTGCTCTGGGAACTCTCCTGCAGGCATGGTAACTCAGGGAAAGCTCTTGTGTCTGCTCCAATCAAAAGTGGGAGGAACAGAGCTGCAGTTTCTAAATTTGTTTGCTTTGCTTTTTACTTGTTTCTTGAAAGAAGGGTTTGAAATATATAACACCTGATTATTCAACAATAGAGAGAGGGTATGCCTAATTCCTGCCACTGCTTTAGGGAAACAGCCATGTTCTTATCTGAGATTCTCTTCTTTCTGGAGTTACAAACTGGGAATGGTGTCTCATTCATGGGGCCATTGGGGTTTGGTTGTTACTGGAGCTGTTTTGCTCCTATGGACGTGATAGTTCAGAGGGACTTCTGGCATGAGAAGATTTTAATGTTCCTGAAAGAATAATCATAGAATCATGGAATATCTTGAGTTGAAAGGGCTAAAAAAGGATCACTGAGTCCAAATAGTGGCCCTGCTAAGGACAGCCCCAAGAATCCCATCTTATGTTTTCAGGAGTCCAAGAGAAAATTTTCTTCACTGCTGAAGGGGTGGAAATGGTAGAAATTTAATTGGAAATTATAGTTGGTTTTTTGCATTTATAGACACGAAAAATGATGAGTAAGACTTTCTGAGGGCAGGTAACAAGTTACATTTGTGGGAACCATCATTAAAACCATCTTTATGTTGTAGCAAATAATGGAAATGTTTGTAGACTCTACATTTCAACTTCACTTATAAATCATGCCAATAATAAAACCATAACTGTAGTTTGTCCATTATAATGCCTGTACAAATTTTTCACTTTACATTCTATGAAAATTGCTAAGGAGACTTTGGGAAAGAGTAGAGGATGACAGTGATTTTAGTACAAGATTGACCTAAGCTTTTGTTATTCAGGGTGACATTTTTTCCTGTTGTCACCGAGAGAAAATTCTGTTCCTCATGCAATTTCAGTAGCTGTGATAACACACCTGCAGAGGTAGAGCAACTTGCAGCCCAGATTTCAGTGTGGGAAACCAAGCTCCTTATTCCTCTCTGTTCCTTGCAGGAGCAGTTGTGGCTGCGTTTGAAGCCTGTGGTCCAGCAGGATGAGACGGGAATTCCTTGCACTGGGATGTAGCTGAAACTACTTCTCTGCAGATGACACTTATGAAAGGTTAACAGATATAAGACCTGCTGAAAGAGCTGGCACTGTCAGGGGCCTGGCTTAATAGCTGATCTGCTCTGCTGTTTATTTTCCAGGGAGATTTCCTTGAACAAGAAGCAAAAACTGTTGCAATACTTGTCACGTTTAGGCCAAGGGTTTGAAACTTTCAAGTTTCCTTGGCTTCTGAAAACAGGCTCAATGCTATAGTTCACATAGTAACTATTCCAGTTAAAATTATTGTGAAAACTACCTTCCAGCATGCTGGTTTGTTCAATTATTTTTTAAATAAATATTTGCACAACTGAATTGCTTTCTCCACCTTTGCATCTCAGTCCTTTTTAAATCCATCTTTGAAAGTAAATTAAAAGAAAAATCTAGTTAAATTCTGTGTTTTCCTTGAGATAAATTAATTCAGAATCAATAATTTAGTATTCCTTGATGTTTCCAAACAAAACTGCTGATACAGCCCAAACAATGGATTCTCAAAGTATTGCTTACACTGCTCAAATTCAAGATAACTATTTTGGAAGTCTATGGATGTTTTAAAGGACCAACTTGAAAGAGAGAATGTAAATTATAAGTATATAAAATAGGATATGGCTATACTATTGTTTCTGGTTTACCTAGAAATTCTATGGCCTGTGTGTTCCATGTTTGAAGCCATGAAAACAAGGGGCCTTTTGGGGGCTGTTTAAGTGCAGTTACAGCAGGACAGAGCTTTCTGAGTCAGCTTGAAATTGCCTCACTTGGATATTGGTCATAGTCTAGTTGACCCAGCATGAAGATTAGCTCAGTTTAATTTGCTTTGTTCTTTTTGCAGCTTTCTTGGTTCCACTTTTAGGTTTTTAAGGCCAAATTACAAATCCTGAGCAACTCTTTCCCTTGTGTATCCTTTCAGTTGCTTTCTGGAGGAGTCTGTGTTTTTGCCAAGAGACTTGTCTAGGTGTAAAAGCTTTGCTGCTGTTCATACCCAGCACTTCCAAAGTGTTGACAGAGTGAAACATAAGTGCCTCAGTACTGTTCAGAACCACAAAATGAGCATTCTCTTGATTATGTGGACTAGGAAACTTTCACAGGTTCTGCTTTCTGGCTTGGTCCCACAGCAGGTAGGGAGGAGAGATTTTATTCTGTTCTTGTGTAATGCCTTCAGTAACTAAAAAAAACCCCCAACCCTGAAATAGCCTTGAAGTCATTGGAGGCCATAGCTTAGGATGCATTTATTTCCTTAAGATTTACTGCTACTCTATTTACTGTGTGTGCAGAGATGGAATGGATGGCTCCTGCAGCTTTCATTCTTGGCTGCCTGTCTCGCAGGGGTTTGTGAACCAGCCTGGCCATCCCCTGGCTGCTGTGGATGCACTGAAGAATTGGGTGATGTAGTGCCTGGTGCTGTGATGCTCCCTCTGAGGATGTAGCTCTTAATGTGTTATGGCAGGTACATCGATTTCAGATACACAACACACAAAATTATGACAAGTTGCAGGTATAATTAAAAGAAGTTTATCTGGTGTATCCAGAGCCACTCTTGAAGCCTTTTCTGGCTGACAGTGATTTGTAGGTTTTATAGCCTCTGTTTTTAAATGATGTGAAGTTTGTTCATTTCTTATGTGTGTCTCTGCATGGTTCCTGTCATCGCTATCCCACAGAGGGTTCCCTTCTCAGAGAGCAATTGGTGGCACTGAACAAACTGATGGCATTGAACAATCAGTTCTAGAACATGGCAGAGGGAAATTGGGCCTCTGCCTATTAGGGAATGCATTTAATTATTGCAGTATATCCATATACCTCTACTGCTATTTTTTATCTCTAGTAAGACCACATATAGAAGCAGATGTGGCAATTTCTGAAATTTTAAGATATTTGGTGTCCAGTGTGTGTTTCTGCACTTTTCCATTCAATGATCCTTTGGGCCATTTGTTCTTGCCATGGCCCCAAACCTGCTGAGGCCAAGAACCTCCTGCTGCAGCTGCAACAGGAGTGTTTGGGGAGCTAAGTGGTTCCATGTTCCACCTGGCCCTTTCTCTGCACTGAACAAACAGAGCAGTTCAGATGCTGTGTCTTAACCATGGTGAACACAGGCCTTTCCTTCCTCCAAAATATCCCTGCCTGGAAAAGCCCTCCTGCTCTCTTGAACATTTTCCTTTATTCAGCTGGAGTGGTGGCACTGTCAGTGAACAATTTGACTCATTAAATTCATGTCAAATCATGTGATTCCGTCGGTAACTGAACAGGATGGGAGGAAATACTGTAAAACAGCATCCTACAGCTCTTGCAAGACTTTATGAGACATTGAAATGAAAGAAGCTGAACCAAAACACAGGCAGGGAAAAGTCAATAAGGATTATGAAACATCTTAACATGTTCAAATCAAGCAGCTCCATGCCATGAGCTATAAGCTCAGTAACAGGGTGCTTGCAAGCAGCTGTCCCCAAATTTAGGAAAATTACAAAATTTCTACAGTTCCAGCTGTGTTTTAAGTGCTTGGGAAACGCTGCAATCCGAGGAAACCTAGTTCCATATGCTGACTGACATTGAGGGTTATCACCACCTGGCAGTTCATGGAGATTAACCCTTAAGCAGTGCTGACATGGTTCCATTTGGAGTTGGCTATCCCAGCATCCTTCAGGTACTTCAGACCTCCCCAGGAATACCCAACGCACACCACACTGCTGATGGCTACATCTATTGCTCCAAGATTCAATGTGACATTTGTAATGTATTCTGAGCTTCCCTTCCTGAAAGAAGCTTTTAATTTTTGAAATAAAGGGAGAACATTTTGGGAAATGTTTCTTTGCAGAACAACTGCACGCTTCTGGCAACAGGGAAAGGAATTGGCACAAGAACAGGTTTGGCATACCAAGTGCAAAGAGGTTTTGAGTTTGCTCAGATTGACACTTATTGGCATTAATCAGTACGTGCTTTCAAACACACACAAAAATATATCTGTGACTATATTTGAATATGTGGATGTTGAATATATACCCTTATTTTCTGATAAATATTAAGGAGGTCATATTGAGCTCAGAAAGTGGTTTCAGATACAGAAAACTTTAGAGTAATGCACAAAATCACCTTGAGATTTGTTACCTGCAAAAAAATACATTATTTTCACCTTCTAGTGATGCTTTAATCTATACTGAAAAGCTTTTTGTTTTACTATGAAAAATGTAAGATTATAAAACATCATTAAATGATAACTAATTTTGAGGGAAAAACATCCCTAAATAATTTCTGCTATTTTGTCAGTGTGGGAAGTTTTCATCAGGGTTGACATCCACCTCTGCGTGTAAGGACAGCAGAAGAGTCATGAAGTAGTTGAGCACCAGGTGGGATCCTGGCTGTGCACAGCTCCTGTTGGTTCCTGAGAAAGTTGGGCTGCTCTTGGGAATGTCTGTGTGTCTGGAGATGGCTGAGCTGCACACTGGGAGCAGGATCTCACAGGGACCTCTGGAGAAGTGTGCAGATTGCTGCTGCATCCACTGCCCCAGCTGGAGCCCACACCATGAGGCTCTTGGGTGGGTACTCAGGGCACTCCTGTCTCAATGCTCTCTCTTCAGTGCCGTGGTGGTGGCAGCAGACTTTGGGAACTGATTTCCTTCGGGTTTTCTATAAGCATATCTGCTTTACTCAGAATTTGTGAGGGGTGCCAAGGCTTGAGGTAAATTCCTGACCTAACCGAAGTGTTGCTGTTGCTTTCCATTGGATTGTCAGTTCACTGCTGGCTCCTGATGACTACACAAGTGCTGCAATTCATCATCAGACATATATTTTCTAATTAACAGATGAAAGGAATTTGTGTAACTACCTCTTCCTTCTATAGTACAGCTTAATTCATGATACTTCTCCTGTGAGCACAGCTTGACTGTCTCCTGAGTTTTGCTAGAGGCTTTTCCAATAGCAGAATCTGCAGTTTCAGAGTTACAAAGACAGTGAAAGCTGCAATGTAAAGCTCTTGTTCAATTTACAGAAAAAAGATGAGACAGTAGTAGAGCATAATTTATGGGACTGAAGGTTAAAATGAGTAGTTAGAAACAGTGATTTTGTTGTGAGGTTTGAGAGCCCAATGAAAACATCACTGAGGTTAAAGACCAGGAGTCCAGGACACTGAGTAGTATATATTGGTAAATGAAATATTGTATTACAAATATTTTCTACTGACATTTGTTAGAAAGAGAACAGATTCTTTTGTTATGACATAATGCATTAAATGCTTAAAGCCCAAATCTCAAATTAGATTTGATATTAGCATAGAGTTGAATTATTTGAATAGAAACAAAACACACTTGCAAAAGCAGCTTAGAGGTTTTAGGGGGCAAGAGGTTTATTTTTGGTTTAAAAACTCACCCCCAGAGGTAAGTGCAGATGAGGAGAAACATTGAATCCATCTTCCACTCTCCTGTGCTTGCCATCCCTGCTGATTTATCCTGGAGAACACTCCTGACTGACACCCCAATCTGGTTTAGGAATCTGATTCCAGGGTTTCTGTGCAATCTTGTGCTTCATTCAGCAATATCCATAACTTGATCATCCTCTAAATAGAAAAAGAGGTTTACTTGCCATGTAAACAGAATCAGCCCCTCAGCTATGCCTGAGCTGATTCATGTGTATCAAACTTGTAATGATTTGCATATACTCCTAATTATCTCCTCATCACTGAACTTTATTATGTATTATGAGAGCGGTGTATTTTTTATGTTTGAATGCTCCAGGAGCTAAAATCAGGTTACTTCATTCCTTTTCTTTTCTTTAGAAATATATATATCCTGATGTTTAGGAATATCTTAGCCAGGAAATAATGAATCTGGAATAAAATTAGATTTTTAGTGTATTTCAACTACATATGTTCTTGTTTTATGAGAAGGTAAATGAAATGTGTGTAGATTTTCTCATACTATATAATATTAAGCTAAGAGAGGAAGTTTTGAAATTGAAACATGGGATGAAATTGATCACTTAACGGTGAGGAGTTCCTGCCCATAGCAGGGACCAGGTGGGACCTCATGTTTCAGGAAACGTGATTTTCTGGGAAATAAGGAATTTCTGAAAAAAATGAGTTCTGCACTATTCCCATATTCAAAGAATTCCTCTGGAAGATTATGAAATAAATGTGAAAGTAAATGTGTGGTGTTTGCTGTTGCGTGGGTGGTTTTTTTTCCCTTTAAGTGTGTATTAATTCCTATGTTTATGTCTTTATTATTATACTTCAGGAGTATTGAAAATGGATGAGGAAGGGCTGAAGTCCTTACATAAGGTTGTTTTTTTTTACCTGATCTGTGCACTTTTACAGTCCCAAAGACTGGGATATTGACTCTTGAAAGAAGAAAACAAAACCAGAGAAGTTCTGATTTCTCATTTATTACAAGGTTGAATCAATATGTTTGGCTTGTGAAATGTTTTCCAGATAAAGCAAAATGTCTCCAAAGCAGAATTTTTTCTTCAGTACATCATAATCTACAACTCAACCAAGCATATGGGATCAATAGTACTGTGTCTTGTTAGGGAGTCATGAAGCTGGAGGAATATATTAAAGGCGGATACCAGAAAATGAGCCTGTTAGGGAACTATTTGCTGGGCTTTTTAAAAGCAGAGTAATTATTGTAAGCCATAAAATCCCATTATCATTGAATATATCAATATTCCTAGGAATAGAAACTCTGAATTCATTTGACTCCTCTTGAATAGTTTCTGTGAGTGTTGGCATGTGTTTTGTATACATATTTTGTGTGTGAGTGTGTGTGTGTTCTCAGGCAAATTACGCTTAATGGCCACAGTTATCTTTATTTTCTGATGGTGACAAGACTGAAAGCTGTTGCTGGACTTGCAATTCAGTACGAACCTCTGCAGCTTTGAAGCACTAAATGTACCTGAAATATCCATTGATTCAGCTTTGGAAGTTTCTGTGTCCCCATTCATGGCCATCCCTGGGGATGGGGAGAACCGAGTGGGCACCCCTGTCAGTGCCCACTGACAGAACATGGGGCAATTCACACAGAATCTCAGAATATTCTGAGCTGGAAGGGACCCCCAAGGGTCATTAAGTCCAACTTCTGGCCCTGCTCAGGCCCAGCCCCAGGAGTCACACCCTGTGCCCCAGAACATCATCCAAACACTCCTGGAGCTCTGGCAGCCTTGGGGCTGTGCCCACTGCCCTGGGGAGCCTGGTCAGTGCCCACCACCCTCTGGGGGAAGAGCCTTTTGCTGAGATCCAACCTGACCCTGCCCTGACACAGCTCCAGGCCATTCCCTGGGTGCTGTCCCTGGTCCCACAGAGCAGAGACCAGTGCCTGCCCCTCCTCTGCCCCTGCCCAGGAAGTTGTCCCTGCACTGAGGTCTCCCCTCAGTCTCCTCTTGTGCAGATGAACACACCAAGTGCCCTCAGTGCCCTCACATGCTGCCCCTCCAGGCCCTTCCCCATCTCTGTGTCCCTCCTTTGGGCACTCCAATGGTTCAATCTCTCCCTTCCATTGTGTCCCCCCCAGACTGCCCCCCCATTGCAGGTGAGGCTGCCCCAGAGCAGAGCAGAGTGGGACAATCCCCTCCCTGGCCCGGCCATGCTGGGCCTGATGCCCCCCAGGACAGGGAGGTCCCTCCTGCTCCAGGGCACTGCTGGCCCAACTGGCCCCTGACCAGGACCCCCAGGGCCCTTTCCTGGCACCGCTTTCCAGCTTCTCATTCCCAGTCTGTTTGTCCATCCTGGGTTGCCCCATCCCAGGGGCAGAATCCAGCCTTTCCCATGGCTGGTGATTTCCAGCCCTCTGATCTGTCCAGGTTTCTCTCCAAGGCCTCCCTGCCCTCAAGGGACTCAACAGCTCCTCCCAGTTTTGGGTCATCTGCAGACTTGCTCAGTGTCCCTTCCAGTGCTGTGTCCAAGTCACTGATGAAGATGTTGAAGAGCACAAGTTCCCTGTGGAACCCACTGGTGACAGGGACAGTCTGATATCAGCCCTGTCACTGTCCCCCTCTGTGCCCAACCCCTGAGCCAATTGCTCAGCCCCCCCGTGCTGTGTTTATCCAGCTGTGGCTGGACAGGTTGTGCAGAAGGATCCTGGGAGAGACAGGAGCAAAAGCTTTCTATTGAAATTCAGAAAGATCTCATCAGCTGGCTTCCCTAGGTCAGCCAGGTGGGTCACCTTGGAAAATTCAACAAATGCTGATAGTCTTTTACTTTAAACTGAAGCTAAATTAAAGCAGTTAATATTTGGAATAAAACCATATCTGGTTAGTTCAAGAGAGGCTGCTTTCCAATATTTGCATGTCCATTTCAGTGGAGTGGCACTGAAATGCCACTTTGTAACACAGGAAGAAGAGGGAAAAAGATCTAGAGTTCCAACTTTACATTCTTAAGCACTTTTATTTGTGCCAGTCTCCCCTCTAATTGTTCCCCACTGTCGTGATCCAGGCTTGAGAGCCAAGGTTTTTCTGGGTGATGAGAAGAACAAAAGTTTACTTCTGCAAATGTGTGTTGACTTACAAATCTATTTATGACA